>NC_136315.1:9582121-9588713 GCF_964198595.1 Lampetra fluviatilis
ATCATCACCATCATCACCATCACCATCATCACCACCACCATCACCATCATCACCACCACCATCACCATCATCACCACCACCATCATCACCATCATCACCACCACCATCATCACCATCATCACCATCACCACCACCACCACCATCATCATCACCATCACCACCATCATCATCATCATCACCACCACCATCATCATCACCACCACCATCATCATCATCATCACCACCACCATCACCACCACCATCACCACCACCACCATCATCACCATCACCACCACCATCACCACTACCATCACCACCACCATCATCACCACCATCAGCGGTTCCATCATCATCACCATCATCGCCACCACCATCTCCACCACCATCACCACCACCATCATCACCACCACCACCACCATCATCACCACCATCACCATCATCACCACCATCATCATCATCATCACCACCATCATCATCACCATCAGCGGCTCCATCATCAGTAGCAGCAACATCTTAATCACCATCAGCTGTAAATTATCATAATCATCAGCAGCAGCAAGAGCAAGCTACATCATCAGCATTAGCTGACTGCGCATCAGCGGTAAAGTAATTGCCATCGGCTGCATCATAATCATCGTCAGCTTCATCACTAAGAAGCAGCGCAATCATCATCCGCAGCAGCAGCAGTGGCTGGCTGATGATGACGATGATGATGTTGTGGTTGTTGCTGCCTTCGTTTGAAAGCTGTGGCGAGTACAATGACGTCACTGTAGGTGACACACCACGTGGGAACGGGGTGTGTGGTTGGTTGTGAGTGTGGTGCATCTGCCAGTCATCTCAGTCAGCCAAGCCATGGCACCTGCAGGGTCTGCCCCGAGACTCTCCTGTCAGCGAGCCTTCGACACTTCCCGTGGTACCCTCAAAGTGCACCTAGCCTGGCACAGGCGCCGTGGCGACGTCACGTCACTTCGTGGCGAGTGGTGCTGGGTGTTGGTGCGGGTCTGTGAGTGTGGTTGTGGTCGTTCTGGGTGTTAATGGGTTTTGATTGTGCGGCTGTGGTGGTTTTGTGGTGGTCGTGGCTGTTGCACTGCGTTTGTTGTGGTTCTTGCTACTTATCAAGTTGACCCCAAGAACATGACCCCGCCTCGCTGACGACTGCTCTGGAGACTTTGCCCACGTGGTTCCTCCCACGTGTCGCAACGGAGGGGCGATGCCGCCGTGTCGATGCCGACATGAGTCATGGCGAGACGCTTTACTCGCGTCGGCAATGGGATGATGGGCCAACGACCCCAATGGCGCGGCGGGTGTGGGGAGCGGTCGGGTTGGGGGCGACCCGAGCTCCACTCACGGCGGGGCGATCGTCTGAACCGGTCCTGGGCCATCCTCGCCTAGGTCGACTCGGCCTCAAATGAGTACCTGGTGTAGTGTGTAGTAAACATCGCCAATGGGGAGACAAAGGCGGCCGGGCTATAGGGGGGGGGTATTTGTCTTTGTAGTTTGTTGGCTATGGGAGCAGAACAGGGGGGGGGGATGTGGCGGTCAATGTCGCATTACAGCGGCGGTGGGGAGGCCTTCATCCAGCAGTGGATAGACCCTGGCTGACGGTAGTGGTGGTGGTTGTGGTTGTGGTGGTGGTTGTGGTGGAGGTTGTAGTGGTTGTGGGTGATGGTGGTGGTGGTTGTAGTGGTTGTGGTGATGGTTGGGGTGGTTGTGGTGGTGGTGATGGTTGTGGTGGTGGGGGTGGTTGTAGTGGTGGGGGGTTGGGTGATGGTGGTGGTTGTAGTGGTTGTAGTGGTTGTGGTGGTGGTGTGGTGATGGTGGGTGGGTGAGGGTGGTGGTTGTAGTGGTTGTGGTGGTGGTGCAAATGATCCGGACCACTGTTGCTGCTCGCACGCGGGAACTCAACCTGGTCACGGGCCTCATGCAAACCTCCCCCCTCACCAACCCCCCTCACCACAACCCCCCCTCACCACAACCCCCTCACCCAACCCCCCTCACCACAACCCCCCCTCACCACACCCCCTCACCCAACCCCCCTCACCACAACCCACTCACAACCCCCCTCACCACAACCCCCTCACCACAACCCACTCACCAACCCCCCTCACCACAACCCTCCTCACCAACCCCCCTCACCACAACCCCCCTCACCACACCCACTCACCAACCCCCCTCACCACAACCCCCTCACCAACCCCCCTCACCACAACCCCCCTCACCCAACCCCCTCACCCAACCCCCCTCACCACAACCCCCCTCACCACAACCCCCTCACCACAACCCCCCTCACTAACCCCCCTCACTAACCCCCTCACTAACCCCCCTCACCACAACCCCCCTCACCACAACCCCCTCACCCAACCCCCCTCACCACAACCCCCCTCACCACAACCCCCCTCACCACAACCCCCTCACCACAACCCCCCTCACCACAACCCCCTCACCACAACCCCCTCACCAACCCCCCTCACCAAATCCCCTCACCACAACCCCCCTCACCACAACCCCCCCTCACCAACCCCCCTCACCACAACCCCCTCACCAACCCCCCTCACCCAACCCCCTCACCACAACCCCCTCACCAACCCCCCCTCACCACAACCCCCCTCACCAACCCCCCTCACCACAACCCCCCTCACCACAACCCCCCTCACCACAACCCCCTCACCACAACCCCCTCACCACAACCCACTCACCAACCCCCCTCACCACAACCCCCTCACCAACCCCCCTCACCACAACCCCCCTCACCCAACCCCCCCTCACCACAACTCCCCTCACCCAACCCCCCCTCACCACAACCCCCTCACCACAGCCCCCCTCACTAACCCCCCTCACCACAACCCCCCTCACCACAACCCCCTCACCACAACCCCCTCACCACAACCCCCTCACCACAACCCACTCACCAACCCCCCTCACCACAACCCCCCTTACCACAACCCCCCTCACCAACCCCCCTCACCACACCCCCCTCACCACAACCCCCTCACCACAACCCCCCTCACAACCCCCCCTCACCACAACCCCCCTCACCCAACCCCCTCTCACCACAAACCCCCTCAACCCAACCCCCCTCACCACAACCCCCTCACCACAACTCCCCTCACCAACCACCCCTCACCACAACCCCCTCACCACAGCCCCCCTCACTAACCCCCTCACACAACCCTTACCACAACCCCTTACCACAACCCCCTCACCACAACCCACTCACCAACCCCCCTCACCACAACCCCCCTTCACCACAACCCCCCTCACCAACACCCCACTCACCACACCCCCCTCACCACAACCCCCCCTCACCACAACCCCCTCACCCAACCCCCCTCACCACAACCCACTCACCAACCCCCCTCACCACAACCCCCACCACACAACCCACTCACCAACCCCCCTCACCACAACCCTCCTCACCAACCCCCCTCACCACAACCCCCCTCACCACAACCCACTCACCAACCCCCCTCACCACAACCCCCTCACCAACCCCCCTCACCACAACCCCCCTCACCCAACCCCCCTCACCCAACCCCCCTCACCACAACCCCCCTCACCACAACCCCCTCACCACAACCCCCCTCACTAACCCCCTCACTAACCCCCTCACAAACCCCCTCACCACAACCCCCCTCACCACAACCCCCTCACCCAACCCCCCTCACCACAACCCCCCTCACCACAACCCCCCTCACCACAACCCCCCTCACCACAACCCCCTCACCACAACCCCCTCACCAACCCCCCTCACCAAATCCCCTCACCACAACCCCCCCTCACCACAACCCCCCCTCACCAACCCCCCTCACCACAACCCCCCCTCACCAACCCCCCTCACCACAACCCCCTCACCACAACCCACTCACCAACCCCCCCTCACCACAACCCCCCTCACCAACCCCCCTCACCACAACCCCCCCTCACCACAACCCCCTCACCCAACCCCCCTCACCACAACCCCCTCACCACAACCCACTCACCAACCCCCCTCACCACAACCCTCCTCACCAACCCCCCTCACCACACCCCCCTCACCACAACCCCCCCTCACCACAACCCCCTCACCCAACCCCCCTCACCACAACCCACTCACCAACCCCCCTCACCACAACCCCCTCACCACAACCCCTCTCACCAACCCCCCTCACCACAACCCTCCTCACCAACCCCCCTCACCACAACCCCCTCACCACAACCCACTCACCAACCCCCCTCACCACAACCCCTCACCAACCCCCCTCACCACAACCCCCCTCACCCAACCCCCCTCACCCCAACCCCCCTCACCACAACCCCCCTCACCACAACCCCCTCACCACAACCCCCCTCACTAACCCCCCTCACTAACCCCCCTCACTAACCCCCCTCACCACAACCCCCCTCACCACAACCCCCTCACCCAACCCCCCTCACCACAACCCCCCTCACCACAACCCCCCTCACCACAACCCCCCTCACCACAACCCCCCTCACCACAACCCCCTCACCAACCCCCCTCACCAAATCCCCTCACCACAACCCCCCCTCACCACAACCCCCCCTCACCAACCCCCCTCACCACAACCCCCCCCTCACCAACCCCCCTCACCACAACCCCCTCACCACAACCCACTCACCAACCCCCCCTCACCACAACCCCCCTCACCAACCCCCCTCACCACAACCCCCCTCACCACAACCCCCTCACCCAACCCCCCTCACCACAACCCCCTCACCACAACCCACTCACCAAACCCCCTCACCACAACCCTCCTCACCAACCCCCCTCACCACAACCCCCCTCACCCAACCCCCCTCACCACAACTCCCCTCACCCAACCCCCCTCACCACAACCCCCTCACCACAGCCCCCCTCACTAACCCCCCTCACCACAACCCCCCTCACCACAACCCCCTCACCACAACCCCCTCACCACAACCCCCTCACCACAACCCACTCACCAACCCCCCTCACCACAACCCCCCTTACCACAACCCCCTCACCAACCCCCCTCACCACACCCCCTCACCACAACCCCCTCACCACAACCCCCCTCACTAACCCCCCTCACCACAACCCCCCTCACCCAACCCCCCTCACCACAACCCCCCTCACCCAACCCCCCTCACCACAACCCCCTCACCACAACCCCCTCACCAACCCCCCTCACCACAACCCCCTCACCACAGCCCCCTCACAACCCCCCTCACCACAACCCCCTCACCACAACCCCCTCACCACAACCCCCTCACCACACCCACTCACCAACCCCCTCACCACAACCCCCCTTACCACAACCCCCCTCACCAACCCCCCTCACCACACCCCCCTCACCACAACCCCCTCACCACAACCCCCCTCACAAACCCCCCTCACCACAACCCCCCTCACCAACCCCCTCACCACAACCCCCCTCACCCAACCCCCCTCAACACAACCCCCCTCACCAACCCCCCTCACCACAACCCCCTCACCCAACCCCCCTCACACAACCCCCCTCACCAACCCCCCTCACCACAACCCCCCTCACCACAACCCCTCACCAACCCCCCTCACCACAACCCCCTCACCAACCCCCCTCACCACAACCCCCCCTCACCACAACCCCCTCACCCAACCCCCCTCACCACAACCCCCTCACCACAACCCACTCACCAACCCCCCTCACCACAACCCTCCTCACCAACCCCCTCACCACAACCCCCCTCACCCAACCCCCCTCACCACAACTCCCCTCACCCAACCCCCCTCACCACAACCCCTCACCACAGCCCCCTCACAACCCCCTCACCACAACCCCCCTCACCACAACCCCCTCACCACAACCCCTCACCAACCCCCTCACCACAACCCCTCACCAACCCCCCTCACCACAACCCCCCTCTACCACAACCCCCTCACCAACCCCCCTCACCACAACCCCCTCACCACAACCCCTCACCACAACCCCCTCACTAACCCCCCTCACCACAACCCCCCTCACCCAACCCCCCTCACCACAACCCCCCTCACCCAACCCCCTCACCACAACCCCCTCACCAACCCCCCTCACCACAACCCCTCACCCAACCCCCTCACCACAACCCCCCTCACCACAACCCCCCTCACCAACCCCCCTCACCACAACCCCCTCACCCAACCCCCCTCACCACAACCCCCTCACCACAACCCCCCTCACCACAACCCCCTCAACCAACCCCCCTCACCAACCCAACCCCCCTCACCAACCCCCCTCACCACAACCCCCTCACCCAACCCCCTCACCACAACCCCCCTCACCACAACCCCACTCACCACAACCCACTCACCACAACCCCCCTCACCACAACCCCACCTCACCAACACCCCCTCACCACAACCCCCCTCACTACCCCCTCACCACAACCCCCCTCACCCTACCCCCCCCTCACCACAACCCCCTCACCCAGCCCCCCTCACCCAACCCCCTCACCACAACCCCCTCACCACAACCCCTCACCACCCCCCTCACCACAACCCCCTCACCAACCCCTCCTCACCACAACCCCCTCACCCAACCCCCCTCACCACAACCCCCCTCACCACAACCCCCCTCACCCAACCCCCCTCACCACAACCCCCTCACCAACCCCCCTCACCACAACTCCCCTCACC
>NC_136315.1:9588913-9717768 GCF_964198595.1 Lampetra fluviatilis
TCTGAACCGGTCCTGGGCCATCCTCGCCTAGGTCGACTCGGCCTCAAATGAGTACCTGGTGTAGTGTGTAGTAAACATCGCCAATGGGGAGACAAAGGCGGCCGGGCTATAGGGGGGGGGGTATTTGTCTTTGTAGTTTGTTGGCTATGGGAGCAGAACAGGGGGGGGGATGTGGCGGTCAATGTCGCATTACAGCGGTGGTGGGGAGGCCTTCATCCAGCAGTGGATAGACCCTGGCTGACGGTAGTGGTGGTGGTGGTTGTGGTGATGGTGGTGGTTGTAGTGGTTGTGGTGGTTGTGGTGGTGGTTGTGGTGGTGGTGATGGTTGTGGTGATGGTTGTGGTGATGGTTGTGGTGGTTGTGGTGGTTGTAGTGGTGGTGGTTGTGGTGATGGTGGTGGTTGTGGTGGTGGTTGTGGTGATGGAGGTGGTTGTAGTGGTTGTGGTGGTGGTGCAAATGATCCGGACCACTGTTGCTGCTCGCACGCGGGAACTCAACCTGGTCACGGGCCTCATGCAACCTCCCCCCTCACCACAACCCCCCTCACCAACCCCCCTCACCACAACCCCCCCTCACCACAACCCCCTCACCCAACCCCCCTCACCACAACCCCCTCACCACAACCCACTCACCAACCCCCCTCACCACAACCCTCCTCACCAACCCCCCTCACCACAACCCCCCTCACCCAACCCCCCTCACCACAACCCCCCTCACCAAACCCCCCTCACCACAACCCCCTCACCACAGCCCCCCTCACTAACCCCCCTCACCACAACCCCCCTCACCACAACCCCCTCACCACAACCCCCTCACCACAACCCCCTCACCACAACCCCCTCACCACAACCCCCTCACCACAACCCACTCACCAACCCCCCTCACCACAACCCACTCACCAACCCCCCTCACCACAACCCCCCTTACCACAACCCCCCTCACCAACCCCCCTCACCACAACCCCCTCACCACAACCCCCCTCACTAACCCCCCTCACCACAACCCCCCTCACCCAACCCCCCTCACCACAACCCCCCTCACCCAACCCCCCTCAACACAACCCCCTCACCAACCCCCCTCACCACAACCCCCTCACCCAACCCCCCTCACCACAACCCCCCCTCACCACAACCCCCCCTCACCAACCCCCCTCACCACAACCCCCTCACCCAACCCCCCTCACCACAACCCCCTCACCACAACCCCCCTCACCACAACCCACTCACCAACCCCCCTCACCACAACCCCCTCACCACAACCCCCTCACCACAACCCCCTCACCACAACCCCCTCACCACAACCCCCTCACCAACCCCCCTCACCACAACCCCCCTCACTAACCCCCCTCACCACAACCCCCCTCACCACAACCCCCCTCACCCAACCCCCCTCAACACAACCCCCTCACCCAACCCGCCTCACCACAACCCCCCCTCACCACAACCCCCCTCACTAACCCCCCTCACCACAACCCCCCTCACCCAACCCCCCTCACCACAACCCCCTCACCACAACCCCCTCACCAACCCCCCTCACCACAACCCCCTCACCAACCCCCCTCACCACAACCCCCTCACCCAACCCCCCTCACCACAACCCCCCTCACCACAACCCCCCTCACCCAACCCCCCTCACCCAACCCCCCTCACCACAACCCCCTCACCAACCCCCCTCACCACAACCCCCCTCACCACAACCCCCCTCACCACAACCCCCTCACCACAACCCCCTTACCACAAACCCCCTCACCACAACCCCCTCACCAACCCCCCTCACCACAACCCCCTCACCAACCCCCCTCACCAAATCCCCTCACCAACCCCCCTCACCACAACACCCTTACCACAACCCCCTCACCCATCCCCCCTCACCCAACCCCCCTCACCCAACCCCCCTCACCAACCCCCCTCACCAACCCCCCTCACCAATCCCCCCTCACCCAACCCCCTCACCACAACCCCCTCACCACAACCCCCCCTCACCACAACCCCCCCTCACCCAACCCCCCTCACCAACTCCCCTCACCAACCCCCCTCACCACAACCCCCTTACCACAAACCCCCCTCACCACAACCCCCTCACCAACCCCGCTCACCACAACCCCCTCACCACAACCCCCTCACCAACCCCCTTCACCAACCCCCCTCACCAACCCCCCTCACCAACCCCCCTCACCAACCCCCCTCACCAACCCCCCTCACTAACCCCCCTCACCAACCCCCCTCACCAACCCCCCTCAACAACCCCCCCTCACTAACCCCCCTCACCAACCCCCTCTCACCACAACCCCCTCACCAACCCCCTCACCAACCCCCTCACCACAACCCCCTCACCACAACCCCCTCACCACAACCCCCTCACCACAACCCCCTCACCACAACCCCCTCACCACAACCCCCCTCACCAACCCCCTCACCACAACCCCCCCTCACCACAACCTCCCTCACCACAACCCCCCTCACCAACCCCCCTCACCAACCTCCTCACCACAACCCCCCTCACCAACCTCCTCACCACAACCCCCCTCACCAACCCCCCCTCACCACAACCCCCCTCACCACAACCCCCTCACCAACCCCCTCACCAACCCCCCTCTCCACAACCCCCCTCACCAACCCCCCCTCACCACAACCCCCTCACCACAACCCCCTCACCACAACCCCCCTCACCAACCCCCTCACCACAACCCCCTCACCACAACCCCCTCACCACAACCCCCTCACCACAACCCCCTCACCACAACCCCCCTCACCACAACCCCCCTCACCAACCCCCTCACCACAACCCCCCTCACCAACCCCCTCACCACAACCCCCCCTCACCACAACCCCCCTCACCAACCCCCCTCACCACAACCCCCTCACCAACCCCCCTCACCAACCCCCCTCACCAACCCCCCTCACCACAACCCCCTCACCAACCCCTCCTCACCAACCCCCCCCCCCTCACCAACCCCCCCCTCACCACAACCCTCTCACCACAACCCCCTCACCACAACCCCCTCACCAACCCCCCCTCACCAACCCCCCCTCACCAACCCCCCCTCACCAACCCCCCTCACCAACCCCCCCTCACCAACCCCCCTCACCACAATTCCCTCACCAACCCCCCCCTCACCAACCCCCCCTCACCAACCCCCCCTCACCAACCCCCCTCACCACAATCCCCCTCACCACAATTCCCTCACCAAACCCCTCACCACAACCCCCTCACTACAACCCCTTCACCACAACCCCCTCACCCAACCCCCCTCACCACAACCCCCTCACCACAACCCCCTCACCACAACCCCCTCACCACAACCCCCTCACCACAACCCCCTCTCCACAACCCCCTCACCAACCCCCCTCACCACAACCCCCTCACCACAACCCCCTCACCACAACCCCCTCTCCAAAACCCCCTCACCAACCCCCCTCACCACAACCCCCTCACCACAACCCCCTCACCACAACCCCCTCTCCACAACCCCATCACCAACCCCCCTCACCACAACCCCCTCACCAACCCCCCTCACCACAACCCCCTCACCAACCCCCCTCACCACAACCCCCTCACCAACCCCCCTCACCACAACCCCCTCACCAACCCCCCTCTCCACAACCCCCTCACCAACCCCCCTCTCCACAACCCCCCTCACCCAACCCCCCTCTCCACAACCCCCCTCACCCAACCCCCCTCACCACAACCCCCTCACCAACCCCCCTCACCAATCCCCCCTCACCAACCCCCTCACCACAACCCCCTCACCAACCCCCTCACCAACCCCCCTCACCAACCCCCCTCACCACAACCCCCTCACCAACCCCCCCTCACCAACCCCCCCCCCTCACCACAACCCCCTCACCAACCCCCCCCCACCAACCCCCCTCACCAACCCCCCCTCACCAACCCCCCTCACCACAACCCCCTCACCACAACCCCCTCTCCACAACCCCCTCACCAACCCCCCTCACCACAACCCCCTCACCAACCCCCCTCACCACAACCCCCTCTCCACAACCCCCTCACCAACCCCCCTCACCACAACCCCCTCACCAACCCCCCTCACCACAACCCCCTCTCCACAACCCCCTCACCAACCCCCCTCACCACAACCCCCTCTCCACAACCCCCTCACCACAACCCCCTCACCCAACCCCCCTCACCACAACCCCCTCATCACAACCCCCTCACCACATCCCCCTCACCACAACCTCCCTCACCACAACCTCCCTCACCACAACCCTCCTCACCACAACCCCCCTCACCACAACCCCCTCACCAACCCCCCTCACCACAACCCCCTCACCAACCCCCCTCACCACAACCCCCCTCACCCAACCCCCCTCACCACAACCCCCTCACCAACCTCCCTCACCACAACCCCCCTCACCACAACCCCCCTCACCACAACCCCCTCACCAACCCCCCTCTCCACAACCCCCTCACCAACCCCCCTCACCACAACCCCCCTCACCCAACCCCCCTCTCCACAACCCCCTCACCAACCCCCCTCACCACAACCCCCCTCACCCAACCCCCCTCTCCACAACCCCCTCACCAACCCCCCTCTCCACAACCCCCTCACCAACCCCCCTCACCACAACCCCCCTCACCCAACCCCCCTCTCCACAACCCCCTCACCAACCCCCTCACCAACCCCCTCACCAACCCCCCTCACCACAACCCCCTCACCAACCCCCCCTCACCAACCCCCCCTCACCAACCCCCCCTCACCAACCCCCCTCACCACAACCCCCTCACCACAACCCCCTCTCCACAACCCCCTCACCAACCCCCCTCACCACAACCCCCTCACCAACCCCCCTCACCACAACCCCCTCTCCACAACCCCCTCACCAACCCCCCTCACCACAACCCCCTCACCAACCCCCCTCACCACAACCCCCTCTCCACAACCCCCTCACCAACCCCCCTCACCACAACCCCCTCACCAACCCCCCTCTCCACAACCCCCCTCACCCAACCCCCCTCACCACAACCCCCTCACCAACCCCCCTCACCACAACCCCCTCTCCACAACCCCCTCACCAACCCCCCTCACCACAACCCCCTCACCACAACCCCCTCACCAACCCCCCTCTCCACAACCCCCTCACCACAACCCCCTCACCCAACCCCCCTCACCACAACCCCCTCATCACAACCCCCTCACCACATCCCCCTCACCACAACCTCCCTCACCACAACCTCCCTCACCACAACCCTCCTCACCACAACCCCCCTCACCACAACCCCCTCACCAACCCCCCTCACCACAACCCCCTCACCAACCCCCCTCACCACAACCCCCTCACCCAACCCCCCTCACCACAACCCCCCTCACCCAACCCCCCTCACCACAACCCCCTCACCAACCCCCCTCACCACAACCCCCCTCACCACAACCCCCCTCACCACAACCCCCTCACCAACCCCCCTCTCCACAACCCCCTCACCAACCCCCCTCACCACAACCCCCCTCACCCAACCCCCCTCTCCACAACCCCCTCACCAACCCCCCTCACCACAACCCCCCTCACCCAACCCCCCTCTCCACAACCCCCTCACCAACCCCCCTCTCCACAACCCCCTCACCAACCCCCCTCACCACAACCCCCCTCACCCAACCCCCCTCTCCACAACCCCCTCACCAACCCCCCTCTCCACAACCCCCCTCACCAACCCCCCCTCACCACAACCCCCTCACCACAACCCCCTCACCACAACCCCCTCACCACAACCCCCTCACCACAACCCCCTCACCAACCCCCCTCACCACAACCCCCCTCACCCAACCCCCCTCTCCACAACCCCCTCACCAACCCCCCTCACCACAACCCCCCTCACCCAACCCCCCTCTCCACAACCCCCTCACCAACCCCCCTCACCACAACCCCCTCTCCACAACCCCCTCACCAACCCCCCTCTCCACAACCCCCCTCACCAACCCCCCCTCACCACAACCCCCTCACCACAACCCCCTCACCAACCCCCCTCACCACAACCCCCCTCACCCAACCCCCCTCTCCACAACCCCCTCACCAACCCCCCTCACCACAACCCCCCTCACCCAACCCCCCTCACCCAACCCCCCTCTCCACAACCCCCTCACCAACCCCCCTCACCACAACCCCCTCTCCACAACCCCCTCACCAACCCCCCTCTCCACAACCCCCCTCACCAACCCCCCCTCACCACAACCCCCTCACCACAACCCCCTCACCACAACCCCCTCACCACAACCCCCTCACCAACCCCCCTCACCACAACCCCCTCACCACAACCCCCTCACCAACCCCCCTCTCCACAACCCCCCTCACCAACCCCCCCTCACCACAACCCCCTCACCACAACCCCCTCACCACAACCCCCTCACCAACCCCCCTCACCACAACCCCCTCACCACAACCCCCTCACCAACCCCCCTCACCACAACCCCCCTCACCACAACCCCCCTCACCACAACCCCCTCACCAACCCCCCTCTCCACAACCCCCTCACCAACCCCCCTCACCACAACCCCCCTCACCCAACCCCCCTCTCCACAACCCCCTCACCAACCCCCCTCACCACAACCCCCTCTCCACAACCCCCTCACCAACCCCCCTCTCCACAACCCCCCTCACCAACCCCCCCTCACCACAACCCCCTCACCACAACCCCCTCACCACAACCCCCTCACCACAATCCCCTCACCAACCCCCCTCACCACAACCCCCTCACCACAACCCCCTCACCAACCCCCCTCTCCACAACCCCCTCACCAACCCCCCTCACCACAACCCCCCTCACCCAACCCCCCTCTCCACAACCCCCTCACCAACCCCCCTCACCACAACCCCCTCTCCACAACCCCCTCACCAACCCCCCTCTCCACAACCCCCCTCACCAACCCCCCCTCACCACAACCCCCTCACCACAACCCCCTCACCACAACCCCCTCACCACAACCCCCTCACCACAATCCCCTCACCAACCCCCCTCACCACAACCCCCTCTCCACAACCCCCTCACCAACCCCCCTCTCCACAACCCCCCTCACCAACCCCCCCTCACCACAACCCCCTCACCACAACCCCCTCACCACAACCCCCTCACCACAACCCCCTCACCACAACCCCCTCACCACAACCCCCTCACCACAACCCCCTCACCACAACCCCCTCACCACAACCCCCTCACCACAACCCCCTCACCAACCCCCCCTCACCAACCCCCCCTCACCAACCCCCCTCACCACAACCCGCAGTGAGAGCCGCGTGCTCTATCCACTGCACCAGTTTGCAATGGCCGTTTAAACTCAACACAAAACAATTCTCGTCCAATATTGCGAATGGAGGCAACGCGGTTCAGGAGCAAGATGCCAATGAACGGTCTGATGTTGATGAGGACGGACGTGTTTACTCGCTTGAATCGGCGCCGGCGACCTGCCCGATGTCCTCGGGCAGCTCACCTGCAGGTCACCTACAGGTCACCTGCAGGTCACCTGCCCAAGGACGCCCTCCGTTCAGCTGTGGCTCCGCAAAGCGATTGAATACACGACGCAAAATGACGCATCGGTGAAGTATCCAGGGCGTGCCGCGCTCCTCACGACGCCTCCACCTCCCGCAGGGCGCAGGAGGGCCGCACGGCGCCCGCGAGGGGCCCCTGGGCCGCGAGGCGGCGCAGGGCGACAACACCCCCGAGGTGCTCACGCGGGTCCTGTCGGGCCTCTCCAGCAGGTGGGTGGTGGGCCTCCCAGCAGCAGCAGCCGCGTCTCTATCTCTCTCTATCTCTCTCTCTCTATCTCTCTCTATCTCTCTCTATCTCTCTATCTCTCTTTCTCTATCTCTACTCCTCCCTGAGAGACCACCAGATCTGTGGTGGAGGTGGTGGTGGTGGAGGTGGTGGAGGTGGTGGTCATGGTGGAGCGGCAGTGTAGCGGTTAGCGCGCTGCCGGAGTTCGATTCCCGTTCACGGCCAACACCGGTGACGATTGTCTGATCCGGTCCTGGTTCTCGCCTAGGTCGACTCGGCCTCAAATGAGTATCTGGTGCGGTGTGTAAACATCGCCACTGGGGAAACAAAGGCGGTCGGGCGTGGTGTAGGCCAACCACCCCCTCGTGTGCCGTTCCGGCCTTCATAGGCGCTCGTGAACAGCACTTTCCCCAACAGTCTGTTAAGGCTACACGGGGGATCTTTGTCTTTGTTTTGGTGGTCATGGTGGAGGTGGTGAAAGTGGAGATGCACGTTCGCTTTCGGTTGCGCAGTCCTTGACAGGAACTCTCAAGGGATCGTTATTCTGATTCATAATAGATGTTTTTTTGGGTTGGATCGCGTAAATATATAAATGTGTCGTTAAAACCCGCCACCACCCGACACAGCGAACTAGTGAGGGTTGTCACGTCAACAGAACGTGGCCAATTCGTCACTAGTACAGCACTAGTGCATAGTGTAGTGTATAGTGTAGTGTATAGTGCAGTGTATAGTGTAGTGTATAGTGTAGTGTATAGTAGTGTATAGTGTAGTGTATAGTAGTGTATAGTGCAGTGTATAGTGTAGTGTATAGTGTAGTGTGTAGTGTAGTGTATAGTGTAGTGTATAGTGTAGTGCATAGTGTAGTGCATAGTGTAGTGCATAGTGTAGTGTATAGTAGTGTATAGTGTAGTGTATAGCGTAGTGTATAGCGTAGTGTATAGTGTAGTGTATAGTGTAGTGCATAGTGTAGTGCATAGTGTAGTGCATAGTGTAGTGTATAGTGTAGTGCATAGTGTAGTGCATAGTGTAGTGCATAGAGTAGTGTATAGTGTAGTGCATAGTGTAGTGTATAGTGTAGTGTATAGAGTAGTGTATAGTGTAGTATACTAGTACAGCACTAACCGGTGTGTTGGAGAGCCAAGCCACAACATTTACAATCTGAGTACGACGTTTCGCCAGTAATTACACCCAGCTTCATCAGGCGTAGATCTGGTGACCACGCTTCTGCGCTCTTGCGCCACGTGGAGGGGGGGGGGATTAAAATAGCCGTACCAAGGGTAATCCAGATTGAAGTATGCTGCCCTTTGTAGGCATGCATTTAAATCATGTTTTATTTTATTATTCACTTCCACGCAGCACTAAGACGGTAGCTATCCGAACGGTTAAAGTTATTTTTATTTCTTTCAACTTCTATATATTCTCTCATTAGTCTTGGCCAGTAGTAGCTAATTTTGCACAGAACTGCAACATTATCAAAATCAATTGAGTGTCCTTGTTGGCACGCGTCTTCTGTTTCTGCTGACAGTTGCATTTGGGATTATTTAATATTTCTCTGATGTTATTTTCGTCTCTTTAGTCTCGTGCTGATCATTCGTCCTGTTTGCCTAACATTTGCCGCAAGTGCAGTTATTGTTAATGTACGTTGGCTCATTAACCCCCCCCCCCCCTCCACTTTGCGCAAGAGCGCAGAAGCGTGGTCACCACATCTACGCCTTTATGTAAAAAACGAAGCAGGTGGACTTCTCCACAAATCTGGCTGTCTGTCTGATGAAGCTAGTTGTAATTACTGGCGAAACGTCGTACTCAGATTGTAAATGTTGTGGCTTGGCTCTCCAACACACCGGTTAGTGCTGTACTAGTATACTACACTATACATTACTATACACTACACTATACACTACTCTATACACTACACTATACACGACTATACACTATTATACACTACACTACTATACACTACACTATACACTACTATACACTACACTATACACTACACTATACACTACTATACACTACACTATACACTACTATACACTACACTATACACTGCACTATACACTATACACTGCACTATACACTACACTATACACTGCACTATACACTATACATTACTATACACTACACTATACACTACACTATACACTACACGCTAGTGCTGTACGAGTGACGAATTGGCCACGCTCTGTTTACGTGACAACCCTTACTAGTTGGCTGTGTCGGGTGGTGGCGGGTTTAACGACACATTTATGCTATTGGATTATATTGGTCGAGGGAGCCTACTACGTGCTCTTCTGATTGATGACGGACGTTGGGTTCGGTAACGACTCGACCAGATCTGTGTCTTTAGGAACCCCCCCCCGCCACTACCACCCGACACAGCCACACCAGTAAAGAGACTGCGAGCGTTTAACGAAATGCCCCCCCCCCCCCCCCATGTCGTCGTCACATCGGCGTCCACCGACGAGCTGCAGAGCGAGTCTCACAGCCGCCTCAGCGACCAGAGAATGACGTCTCTCTCGCAAACTGCGTCAAGCATCGTCGGGACGCCTTCGCGTCCGCACGAAACTGAACTTTGGCCGTGAGAACCATTCTTGAAACAAGAGCGGTTTGACGCGGAAATCGCCGGCACGCACGGCCGTTTAATGAGTTTGGCTGTGTCGGGTGGTGGAGGGTTTTACCACACGAATTTGATGATTACATCGTTGCGTGGACTAACCCTGAAGTGAACCGTGCATCGCGATATCGGCTGCGGAAGCCTCCGTGTACACAGCGATGTCCTTGTGGCTTCTCCTCTCCAGGTGGAGGAACATGTGCGTGCGGAGCATTCTGGGATTCGCGATGTTCTCCTCCTACTGGCTGCTCATCTACACTGGGCCGATCGGCCTCATCGCCATGGTGATTAGCGGAACCGGGGTCCTCATCGCCATGGCGATTAGCGGAGCTGGTGTCCTCATCTCCATGGCGATTAACATAGCCGGCATCATTATCGCCATGGCGATGGGCGGAGGCGGGGTTCTCATCGCCATGGCGAAGAGTGGAGCTGGCGTCCTCATCTCCATGGCGATGAGCGGAGCTGGGGTCCGCTTATCGCCATGGCGATGAGTGGAACTGGCTTCCTCAGCATCCGGGGGGGGGGGGGGGTGGGGGGTGTTCGCCATGACGCTTCACACTAGGCAGCCGCAATTACTCGGCCCGACCCTCCTGGCAAGGTGCCACGAGGCTTTCCTGGGTAAGCAGGTGGAGTGATAACGACAGCAATCACCTGAGGACAGGCCTGTAGTGGGAGCCTGGTGGACCGAGTCCTCAACATGGGGTAGAGAAAATCACCAAGCGAAGTTCGCGGAAAGCAGTAAACCACCACGGGGAGGCGACCGACCGCCGGGTGAGCGATCGGAGCGTCGATCGCCGCGGTGCAGCGGTGCGAGGCAGGAGCCGGGGGGAGCCCCACCCCAGACGTGGCCGTGGCAGCAGCGGGAGGGCTCGAGCCGCGGCCGAGTTGCGGGCCTCGTGCGGTGGCGGCGAGACGCCGCGAGAGCCGCGGTGGAGGGAACTGCTCTTGGCTCGTCGTCGTCGCCGCGTTGGAAACGGTTGCCGTGTGTTGTTGCTTGTCTCTGGTCGCCTGCCGCGTGCGCAGGTCTTGGTGCTGCAGGCCAAGTGCTTCCACGAGATCATTGGGATCGGGTACGTGGTCTACAACTCCTACAAGCTGCCCTGGTTCCGCTGTCTCAGCTGGTGAGTACATCGTCGTCATTGTCGTCGTCGCCATTGTCGCCATTGTCGCCATCGTCGTCATTGTCGTCGTCGTCATCGTCGTCATCATTTTTCTCGTCATTGTCGTCATTGTCGTCGTCGTCATAGTCGTCATCGTCGTCATCGTTGTCATCGTCGTCGTCATCGTTGTCGTCGTCGTCGTCGTCGTCACAGTAATAACGACGAGAGCCATTCATTTTGATGGAGCGCTCCCACACGTGGCGAGCGACTTGCATCGCCTCGTCACGATTCGAGGGGCACCCCCGGTGGCAGCTGCTCCCTGCGACGCATAACACCCGGCGAGCAGGCGGAGGTGGGGGACGGGTTGGGAGCCCGAGGAGGAAGCTCGGGTGCGGGGGTTGCCGGCGCCGTCCCCGTAACCGCTCGCGCTCTGCCCCAGGTACTTCCTGCTGTGCGCCAACTACTTCTGCTACGGGGAGACGGTGGTCGACTACTTCTCCACGGAGTTGAACCTGGGCGGCACGGTGCGCATGCTCATGCGCTACCACCGCTTCATCTCATTCATGCTCTACCTGGCAGGTGCGCGCTCCGCTCCGCTCCACCGGTCTCGTCCGCCGTGTCGTTTAGCTCTGCGTTGGGCGGTTCCTCCGGCGTCTGCTTGCGGACGTCTTTGCGTGTCCCGGGTCTCTCCCCTTGTGAGGCTCGCGGCCTCCGCTGGCCCTCACCTGCTGCCCACTGCAGGGACTTTACGAGGCGTTTAGAATGACGTCGCCGGTGCACTGTGAAGCAGGCGGCGTCTAGTATTTTTACGGTTAATTCACCAGAAATATTATCCAGGGAGGCCAGCCGGATTCGAGCCGCGAGCCTCTAGAATAGTGGTGAACGAGCTACCGCTGGGCTGCGTTATGCTGTTCGTTATCTCCTCCACAATGACGCAATGTTGTTATTTATTACCCAAAAGACATTGATGTTGTTGTTCAGAACAGGTTTTTTGGGTTGGATCGCGTAAATATATGAATGTATCGTTAAACCCGCCACCATCCGACACAGCCAACTAGTAAGGGTTGTCACGTAAACAGAACGTGGCCAATTCGTCACTAATACAGCATTAACCGTTATGTTGGAGAGCCAAGCCACAACATTCACAATCTGAGGACGACGTTTCGCCAGTAATTACAACGAGCTTCATCAGGCGACAGCCAGATTTGTTCTTGAGTGAAGTTGGGGGGGGGGGGGAAGGGGTTAATGAATGCATATGAATGACAATGGGCATCCATTGCCGTTTGGGTTATTTGTATGGTCATTAACGTACGTTATGCATGCACATTCTGCAAGGCCATTGTTATTGTACATCCTGTAGATTGTGTGTACTAAACTAGCCGTACCTGTAAAATTTCAACGGTAATCCCTATGGCAGTATGGTGACCTGTATAGGCATGGATTTAAACAATGTAGTATTTGATGATTTTCTTCCAAGCAGCACTAAGTCTGTAGCTATCCGAACGGTTAACATTATTATATTTTTTAATTTCGATAGATGCTCTAAATTGTCTTGGCCAATAGTAGCTAGTTTCGCACCGAACTTCATGAGTGTCCTTGTTGGCACGCGTGTTCTACAACTACTGACGGTTGCATTTGGGATAATTTTATATTTCTCTGATGTTCTTTTCGTCTCGTGCTGATCGTTCGTCCTCTTTGCCCAACATAACATTTGCCACACGTGCAGTTAATCCGGTACACACCTTCTGTTGATAGCATCGGCATTACATCTTTTGTACCAGACATTAATTTCTGCATTTGATGTACAGTGCCAAATCTGACTCGGCTGTTTGGTTTTTCCAAACATCTGGCTAGTTTATCAGTTACTCCCGCAATGTACGGTATTTTTTAATAGTTTTAACAGGTCGCGAAAGGATAATATTGTTCTCGAAAGCCTACGTGTCAAGCTGCTGTTGTTGTTGTTGTGTGTAGGGCTGTGCATGTTTGTGCTGAGTCTGGTGAAGCGTTACACCAGATTGCAGTTCTTCATGGTGAGCTCCGCTCAGTCGCTCACTCACTCATCTAGTAACCGACTCATCTAGTCACTCATCCAGTCACTCATCCAGTCACTCAGTCACTCACTCATCCAGTCACTCGCTCACTCAGTCACTCGCTCACTCATCCACTCCCTCATCCAGTCGCTCACTCACTCATCCAGTCACTCAGTCACTCATCAAGTCACTCATCCAGTCACTCATTCACTCACTCATCCAGTCACTCACTCATCCAGTTACTCAGTCACTCAGTCACTCACTCATCCAGTCACTCATCCAGTCACTCATCCAGTCACTCAGTCACTCACTCATCCAGTCACTTACAGTCGTTGACTCATCCAGTCACTCAGTCACTCAGTCAATCACTTACTCGTGCAGCCACTCGCACTCAATCACTAACCCACTCACTCACTCAGTCACACTCTCGCTCACTCAGTCACACTCTCGCTCACTCAGTCACACTCTCACTCACTCAGTCACACTCTCGCTCACTCAGTCACACTCTCACTCACTCAGTCACACTCTCGCTCACTCAGTCACACTCTCGCTCACTCAGTCACACTCTCACTCACTCAGTCACACTCTCGCTCACTCAGTCACACTCTCGCTCACTCAGTCACACTCTCGCTCACTCAGTCACACTCTCGCTCACTCAGTCACACTCTCGCTCACTCAGTCACACTCTCGCTCACTCAGTCACACTCTCGCTCACTCAGTCACACTCTCGCTCACTCAGTCACACTCTCGCTCACTCAGTCACACTCTCGCTCACTCAGTCACACTCTCGCTCACTCAGTCACACTCTCGCTCACTCAGTCACACTCTCGCTCACTCAGTCACACTCTCGCTCACTCAGTCACACTCTCGCTCACTCAGTCACACTCTCGCTCACTCAGTCACACTCTCGCTCACTCAGTCACACTCTCGCTCACTCAGTCACACTCTCGCTCACTCAGTCACACTCTCGCTCACTCAGTCACACTCTCGCTCACTCAGTCACACTCTCGCTCACTCAGTCACACTCTCGCTCACTCAGTCACACTCTCGCTCACTCAGTCACACTCTCGCTCACTCAGTCACACTCTCGCTCACTCAGTCACACTCTCGCTCACTCAGTCACACTCTCGCTCACTCAGTCACACTCTCGCTCACTCAGTCACACTCTCGCTCACTCAGTCACACTCTCGCTCACTCAGTCACACTCTCGCTCACTCAGTCACACTCTCGCTCACTCAGTCACACTCTCGCTCACTCAGTCACACTCTCGCTCACTCAGTCACACTCTCGCTCACTCAGTCACACTCTCGCTCACTCAGTCACACTCTCGCTCACTCAGTCACACTCTCGCTCACTCAGTCACACTCTCGCTCACTCACTCAATTCTGCGGTCTGTGTCTGGCGTGTGTGGACGAAGCAGCACCCAGGCCTAGAGACACACAGCACCTTGCCTGCCTAGAGACACACAGCACCTTGCCTGCCTAGAGACACACAGCACCTTGCCTGCCTAGAGACACACAGCACCTTGCCTGCCTAGAGACACACAGCACCTTGCCTGCCTAGAGACACACAGCACCTTGCCTGCCTAGAGACACACAGCACCTTGCCTGCCTAGAGACACACAGCACCTTGCCTGCCTAGAGACACACAGCACCTTGCCTGCCTAGAGACACACAGCACCTTGCCTGCCTAGAGACACACAGCACCTTGCCTGCCTAGAGACACACAGCACCTTGCCTGCCTAGAGACACACAGCACCTTGCCTGCCTAGAGACACACAGCACCTTGCCTGCCTAGAGACACACAGCACCTTGCCTGCCTAGAGACACACAGCACCTTGCCTGCCTAGAGACACACAGCACCTTGCCTGCCTAGAGACACACAGCACCTTGCCTGCCTAGAGACACACAGCACCTTGCCTGTCTGCGTGGCTTTGGCTGTTTGTGTCTGCGGTGGTGTAGCGGTTCACGCGCCGCGCCTACCAACCCGGCCACCCGAGTTCGATTGCCGCTCACGGCCAACACCGGTGACGATTATCTGAACCGGTCTTGGGCCTCTCCTAGGTCGACTCGACATCAAATGAGTACCTGGTGCGGTGTGTAAACATCGCCACTGGGGAGACAAAGGCGGTCGGGCGTGGTGTTGGCCACCCACCCCCTCTCGTGTGCCGTGCCGTGCCGGCCTTCATAGGGGGTGCTCGCTAACGGCACTTGCCCCCGCAGTCCGTCACAGACGACACACACGGGGCGATCTTTGTCGTTTCTTTTGTGCAGTTTGGCTGGACGCACATCACGCTCCTGCTCATCGTGACCCAGTCTCACCTCGTCATTCACAACCTCTTCGAGGGCATGATCTGGTGAGCACCGGGGCAGCCCAGAACTCACGCCTCTCCCTCTGCCCCGCAGTCTCTCCCCATTGCGCAGCGCTCCACGTGTGTGGCCCTTTGGAATTGCCCTCCGCACTGAGCGCCACTCTGCTCGATGATCAATGCGAGTGAACGGTGGCCTCCGGTCCCCAGAGCAGGGAGCGGCACTCTCCCACCTGCCCCCCGCCACCGAGATTCGTGTCCGTCGCGTGGCAGCTGATCCGAAGTTGTAATTCTCAGAGGTGAAAGGGGAAACCACATTAGGTGGAGCGCCACATGTGGTTGTTGTACGATGTGGTGTTTTTGTTGTGTGCGGTCATTGGTGGCTGCTGGGCCGAGATCATCAACTGCGCTTCTCCTGAGAACCAAGTTTAATCGCAACTCAGTCTGTGCATCTCTAAGTTGTGTCTATGCATCTCTAAGTTGTGTCTATGCATCTCTAAGTTGTGTCTATGCATCTCTAAGTTGTGTCTATGCATCTCTAAGTTGTGTCTATGCATCTCTAAGTTGTGTCTATGCATCTCTAAGTTGTGTCTATACATCTCTAAGTTGTGTCTATGCATCTCTAAGTGAGCCTAAGTGTCTTTATGCAAGTCCATGGGTCTCTGTGTAACTCAGTGTGTCTTTGAATAAGGCTGTGGGTCTCTGTGTAAGTTAGTGGGTCTTTGTGTAAGTCAGTGGGTCTCTGAGTAAGTTAGTAGGTCTCTGTGTAAGTCAATGGGTCTCTGTGTAAGTCAGTGGGTCTGTGTAAGTCAGTGGGTCTCTGTGTAAGTCAATGGGTCTCTATGTAAGTCAGTGGATATCTGTGTAATTCAGTGGGTTTCTGTGTAAGTACCTGGGTCTCTGTGTAAGTTAGTAGGTCTCTATGTAAGTCCGTGGGTCTGTATGTAAGTGGGTCTGCATGCGAGTCAGTGGGTCTCTGTGTAAGTTAGTGGGTATCTGTGTAAGTCAATGGATATCTGTGTAAGTTAGTGGGTCTCTAAGTCAATGGGTCTCTTTGTAAGTCAGTGGGTTTCTGTGCAAGTCAGTGGATATCTGCGTAAGTTAGTGGGTCTCAATGTAAGTCCGTGGGTCTGTATGCGAGTCATTGGTGACCGGCCTGAGACCGCCAACTTGCCCCCAGGTTCGTGTTCCCCATGTGTGTGGTGATCTGTAACGACATCGCTGCCTACATCTTCGGATTCTTCTTCGGGAGGACGCCCCTCATCAAGGTGAGGGTCACAGAAGCCCCACGGCGACGGGACGGATCACCCTCGTCGGTCGCCTTCATTACGGGACTGCTCGTTCCTGGCCAAGCGGACAACTCGGCTCCTTCATGTGTCCTTCACGTTTCCTTCACGTCTCCTCTACGTCCCCTTGACGTCTCCTTCTCTCCACTTACTACACAGTCTGATTTACACATCCCTTGTAAAGGTGTTTTCGAGGTTAGATTGCGTAAATAAACCCGCCACCACCCGACAGCCAATCGGTGAGGTTCGTCACGTGAACAAAACTTGCCAATTAGTTACCACGTGAGCACATTTATATTCACGCGATCTAACCCAAAAAACAACCTTTATTGTGGATAATATTGGTCGCGAAAGCCTACTGCGTGTTATACAACATGCACGGCCCTTCTGGGAATTAATAATTTCAGGATCATTGGTTCGGTACAAGCAAAAACTTCGGCACGGTTTTTGGCAGTGTCCGGTAATTTGTGACCAAGATGAACGAAAACCGCCTGACCACGATCACAGCCAGTGCAGCGAGCGGGCACTGTGCGTGCGTGTTCACGTGTGTGTGTGCACGCGTTCATGCGTGTGCGTGACTGGGCGCGATGTTCCCCGTGTACACACCTCGTGCTCTGCAAGTCAGAGATGTAACTGTCTTGCGCGCCTTCATCATCGCATGTCGGCTGCGCGTGCGCGCATCACCTGGGACCCTGGACACCCGTGCGCGCCGTGTCCCATCTCACGGGGATTCCCAGGTGGAGGAGTTGAGTCTGTTGGTGAAACTCGGCAAGCCCGTCGCTAACGAGGAGTGGACGCGTCCCCCAGGTATCGCCCAAGAAGACGTGGGAAGGATTCGTCGGCGGCTACATCTCGACACTCGTGTTTGGAATCCTGGTGAGAGAGCAGCCGGCCGCGTGCGTGTCCCAGTCTCTGTCCGCTGGTGGCCAACCACCGTGGCTCGTGTCCGCCGATGTCACCGCACCTCGCTGTCGCTTCCTTCCTTCTGCCCGTACAATACCCACGACCTTAATAGGCGCTCGCGCACAGCGCACTGCGCCTGTGCGCTGTTCCTGCCGCACGACAAAGGAGAGCGGCGGTGCAGCGGTTAGCGCCCCGCACTCTGAACCCAGCGGCCAGTTCCACGCCCGGCCGCCTCTGGGTTCAACATTTGCGGCGATTCTGCCTTGAAAATCCGTACCTCGAGCGGTGCGTGAACATCCAGCACTGGAGAGACAAAGGCGGCTGGGAGTGGATCTGGCCAAACCCGACCCCTCGCGTGTGCCGCTCGCTCGGAGCGCACTCGCCACTACTGGCCTGTGGGGGGCTACACGGGGGTGGTGGTGGGGGGCCTTCTGTCTGTGTGTCACTGTGTGTGGGTCACTGTGTGTGTATCACTGTGTGTGTGTCACTGTGTGTCTGTGTCACTGTGTGTCTGTGTCACTGTGTGTGTGTCACTGTGTGTGTGTCACTGTCTATGTCTCTGTATGTCTCTGTGTGTCTCTGTGTGTGTCACTGTGTGTGTGTGTCACTGTCTATGTGTCACTGTGTGTGTGTCACTGTGTGTGTCACTGTGTGTGTCACTGTGTGTGTGTGTCTCTGTGTGTCTGTGTGTGTGTGTCACTGTGTGTGTGTGTGTCACTGTGTGTGTGTGTGTCACTGTGTGTCTGTGTGTGTGTCTCTGTGTGTCTCTGTGTGTGTCACTGTATGTCTGTGTGTGTGTCACTGTGTGTGTGTGTCACTGTGTGTGTGTGTCACTGTGTGTGTGTCACTGTGTGTGTGTGTCACTGTGTGTGTGTGTCACTGTGTGTGTGTGTCACTGTGTGTGTGTGTCACTGTGTGTGTGTGTCACTGTGTGTGTGTGTGTCACTGTGTGTGTGTGTCACTGTGTGTGTGTGTCACTGTGTGTGTGTGTCACTGTGTGTGTGTGTCACTGTGTGTGTGTGTGTCACTGTGTGTGTGTGTGTCACTGTGTGTGTGTGTGTCACTGTGTGTGTGTCACTGTGTGTGTGTCTCTGTGTGTGTGGGGGGCAGCTCTCCCACGTGCTGTGCGGGCACCGCTACTTCGTGTGCGCCGTGGAGCCGAGTGGCGGGACGGCGGCGAGGGCGGCAGCGTTCATCATGGAGTGCGAGCCCTCGGAGACGTTCCGGCTCACGCGCTACCACGCGCCGGCGCTGCTGCAACACCTCACCGGCATCGTGAGCACCGTCGGGGGGGGGGGGGGTGACGGGAGGGGGGGTCTTTGTGTTTGTCTGTGTATTTATATATCTGTGTGTCTATCTGTGTGTGTGTGTGTGTCTACCTGTGTGTGTGTGTCTATCTGTGTGTGTGTGTCTATCTGTGTGTGTGTGTGGCTATCTGTGTGTGTGTGTGGCTATGTGTGTGTGTGTGTCTATCTACGTGTGTGTGTCTATCTATGTGTGTGTGTCTACCTGTGTGTGTGTCTACCTGTGTGTGTGTCTACCTGTGTGTGTGTCTACCTGTGTGTGTGTCTACCTGTGTATGTGTCTATCTGTGTGTGCTGTGGGTAGTGTCGCGGTTAGCGCGCTGCTCTACGAACCCGGGGACCGCTCACGGCCAACACCGGTGACGATTGTCTGCACCGGTCCTGAGCCTCCCCTAGATCGACTCAGCCTCAAATGAGTACCTGGTGCGGTGTGTAAACATCGCCACTGAAGAGACAAAGGCGGCCGAGCGTGGTGCTGGCCACCCACCCCCTCGTGCGCCGTGCCGGCCTTCATCGGTTGTGCTCGTTAACAGCACTTGCCCCAACAGTCTGTTAAGGCTTTCCGGGGGATCTTTGTCAATGTTTTGTCTCCG
Source organism: Lampetra fluviatilis (assembly GCF_964198595.1). Lineage (NCBI taxonomy): Eukaryota > Metazoa > Chordata > Hyperoartia > Petromyzontiformes > Petromyzontidae > Lampetra > Lampetra fluviatilis. The sequence goes on from NC_136315.1 coordinate 9,608,771, forward strand.
TGTGACTGACTGTCTCCCCATGTCCGCGTGTCCCTAGGAGAGCCTCTGGCTCTACCCGTTCCAGCTGCACGCTCTCGCCCTCTCCTCCTTCGCGTCTCTCGTCGGCCCCTTTGGGGGGTTCTTTGCCAGCGGCTTCAAGCGCGCCTTCCAGATCAAGGTGTGCGACGCAAAGACAAAGATCCCCCGTATAGCCTGTAACAGACTTGGGGCAAGTGCTGTTAGAGAGCACCTATGAAGGCCGACACGGCACACGAGGGGGTGGGTGGCCAGCACCACGCTCGGCCGGCTTCGTCTCTCCAGTGGCGATGTTTACACACCGCACCAGGTTCTCGTTTAAGGCTGAGTCGACCTAGGGGAGGCCTAGAACCAGTTAAAATATTCACCACTGTTATAGGTCGTGACCAGGAATCGAACTTGGGTCGCCAGACTTTTGTAGTGCACCGCTAGTCAATGTACCACCGCTCTCCACTTGGTGTGCGTCACGCACACGCACGCACACGCACGCACACATACACGTGCGTGTGTGTGCGTCACGCACACACACGCACGTGTATGTGTGCGTGGTAATGGCCGTGGTGGTTGCGGTTGCCGTGGTGACCGTAGTGATCACGTGGTGCGGCCTGCAGGACTTCTCGAGCAGCATCCCGGGCCACGGCGGCATCGTGGACCGCCTGGACTGCCAGTACGTGGTGGGCACCTTCACGCACGTCTACATCAGCACCTTCATCCGGTGAGGGCGCCGCACCACCTCCCCTACCCAGCAGAGGGGGCCCCCCGGGAAAGTGACGGAGGTCGGGGTGGGGGTCACTCACCGGCTGTCGAGACTCCCTCACTTACCACCTGTGGGTGGCCAGGGCACCCACCTCCTGGCTTGCCAGGGTGCGATGGGAGTACGGCAAGGGGGTTGATTTCGGGGGGGGCCGCTGGATTTGAACAGTTGAACCTCTGGTGACAACGACGCTGATGGTGTGTCGCCACCTCTGCTTCTCCCCCGCAGGGCTCCAAACGTGAATAAGATTATTCAGCAACTCCTGACGTTGAAGCCCGAGCAGCAACTGCAGATTTTCAACCAACTCAAGGATCAGCTTCTCAGCAGGGGTCTCATTTGACCACCACGTGGCTCCTGGTTGAGGAGGCTATAAACTCAACTGCATACAAGCACCACAACCACCACCTCCACAACTCTCCTCCTTTCTCCAAATTCCAAGGAGGAGCACCAGGGGCGAGCCCTCGTCCCAGGCCCCTCCCCGCTCAAGGACACCATCTCAGCTGGGGTTCTGGGCCTTCTTCTATCGCAGCGTCGAGAAATTTCTGAGTTTTGGTCGGTGAAACGAGATGAAGAGTGAGGAGGAACCACTGGCGTTGCGATGCTGCCTTCTGGGAGCGCGATGCCCTGTCCTGGGTGTCCGCGTTTGTCACCCGGAGTGGCGATGACCTCAAGGGCGGCAGTCCGTCATGTTTTTTTAAAATTTGTCTCACAACACACCAGATGGTTTGATTCATAATAAGATATTTTTCGGGTGAGGCCACGAAGCGATCTGGCCAGATTTATCTCGTAAGAACCTCCCCACCACACGACACGGCCAAGCAAATGAATTGTCACGTGGTGTGCAGACGTTTCATGACGTGCCGACGATAGCAAACCTGTCAACCCCTTATCAGTGCCCCTGCCTTATTACAGACCAATTCAGACCGTATTGGTCACCCCGTGCCATTTATAAATCTCAAGGTTCATCCTACAAAGTCCCATCACAAGGGAGAAACACAAACAAATAGACAAACAATATGTTCCCCGTGTTGAAACGGCTGTGTGTGACGTATGGACTCAATTTCCCTGTGCAAGAATACGGGGTAAACCGCGTGGGCTGACAGCTCTGCTATAGTTTGTTCACCTCGCTCAGCGGCGAGGTGCGGGGGACGAGCCTCACGGCCACATTCAGCGGTGAGATCCGCGACGTTTCTCTCGAAGCTGCCCCGAGCATCCTCGGGGCCTGGGTTGACACGACAATGTGCGCGCGCGTCGCTGTGGTCAGAGCAGCTGACTCGTGATCCGGAAGTCACGAGTTCAAGTCCCCGGCTCGGGGTCAGCAGCTGAGGAGGTGCAGCCAGTGCCGGATGAAGCTCGCGTGGGGCCTGTAGCATGATGTTATAAAGGGGCTCTAAATAAAAGAAACACATTAAAAGACAATTTTTTACTGGCATAATAAAGTAATGGTATGTTTTAATTTGCTATACCGCCCGATGATACGACAAATCGCTAACCTTACACACCCAGTCATTCATAAAAGTTGAAGGCGGTTTGGTAATAGAGCAAGTGCAGAATCACTGAAGCGGAATTGATAGCTTGAAAGCATTTGGCGCTCGGCCCTTGAGAGTGCGGGGCCCGTAGCTACTACACGTGCAGCTACTACACGTGCAGCTACTACACGTGCAGCTACTACACGTGCAGCTGCTACACGTGTAGCTGCTACACGTGTAGTAGCTACACGTGCAGCTGCTACACGTGCAGCTGCTACACGTGTAGTAGCTACACGTGCAGCTGCTACACGTGCAACTGCTACACGTGCAGCTGCTACACGTGTAGTAGCTACACGTGCAGCTACTACACGTGTAGCAGCTACACGTGCAGCTGCTACACGTGCAACTGCTACACGTGTAGCAGCTGCTACACGTGTAGCAGCTACACGTGCAGCTGCTACACGTGCAGCTGCTACACGTGCAGCTGCTACACGTGTAGTAGCTACACGTGCAGCTACTACACGTGCAGCTACTACACGTGCAGCTACTACACGTGCAGCTGCTACACGTGCAGCTGCTACACGTGCAGCTGCTCGTGCTGCTGGGATCGTCGGCACTGGGTGCAGCGGCTGGGGAGGCGTGCGCCTCGGGCTCAGGGCCACAAAGGGAGATGCGGAGGGTCGCCCTCTTGTTTGATTTGACGAGGGTAAATTATGGTAAACGAAGTGAGGCGATGTTAAATGATAATAAATGATGTTTAATGATGGTAATATATGTTGTTTGTAGGAGCTATTGAAATAAAACCGATAGGAGTTTCCACCAGAATTGGTTGATGTGCTTGCTTCGTGTATAGACGAGAGAATCCAAAATCATCACCAACTATGGGGTCGTCGATTTACTACGATGACCATTGTATCAGGCAAGTCCCACTGAGCGATGTAGCTCCTTTTCAGAAGCGACCTGGACATCACAAATGAAAGTTCAACGAAGTGGCTCATCATCACGTGGAAATGTAAAGCGGCCAAAATACTCTAAAGGCGTGATGTTAATTCTAAGTGGGTAGGGAAAAAACCGGAGGACCCGGAGAAAAATCCACGTGGCAACACGCAAACTTCAAATATACAGCAGGCGTCGGGGTCGGAATCGAACCCACGGCCTCCTGTATACCAGGCGAGGTAAATTTCGATGTAAAGCTTTCGTGACTGCAGGGATTCATATTCTTGAATCTTTCGGTAAAGTCACGTTGAAGGGAAATAATAAAATAAGAAAAATAAAACAATAAAATTCTCACGACGTTTCGGCCACAACACAAGCAGCCGTCCTCAGGTGAAGAACAGAGCTGTCGGAAAGACCGCGTCCTCATTAAGACTAAGAATACCACGCGAGGTAGTGAACATCTCGCTGCTGAACGAAGGCTTCACCAACCCGTCTCCATGTTTATTCTAGATTTGAAGCTTTCGTGACTGCAAGGATTCGTACTCTTAGGTTTTTTCGGTAAAGTCACGTAGGTAAAAATAAAATGTAACAATGCTGCGGCGTGACAACCCATCGAGTCCCTGCGCACGCGCGGATTTCGTCGCTCCGTCTCCGCAGCGGACGAGTGTCTTCGGACGCCGCCTCTCCCCTCCTTGGCCGCCACTCCGCGGTCGTCGCTTTGTCAAGACCCCGACAATTGTGACCTCGTGGATATTTGCCGGGGAACGTGCAGTTAGATTTCTTGTGATGGATGGCCCGATTTAAGGGCGTGCTGTGGCGGTTGAGATCGCTGGCCAAAGACAAAGATCCCCCGTGTAGCCTCTAACAGACTGGGGGCAAGTGCTGTTAGTAGCGGCACCTCCCACACCACCACCTCCCCCCGCTGGACAGACTGCCACTCCCGCCATAGTAACGTGGCATTTCTACCAATGGGATCGTCAGAAGGGTGCCACCCAAATTCCTCATTTGAAAAGGGAGGCATCATCGACTTGACTTGAATAATTTAATCAAACCATCAACGCTATTGGCCGGCGTTATGGACACGTGTGTACACACACGCGCGCGTGTCACGTGTCCCGTAAATTCCGTCATCGGACAACCGATCCGGTGAAACCTGAATCCGACGCGACGTGAGTGACATGAAGGCTCGTGGTGGCGATGATGATTGGTGGTGGTGAGATTTGCACCTAACGCGCAGCCTACACACAAAGTAGGGCAGCAAGGACGCATCGATTAATCAATTACAATCGATTATTTTCTCTTTATGACGTCACTAGTTTTGCAGGAACACCCGCCAGCCACTAGAGGCGCTACAGCAATTAACACTTTAAAATAAATAAATAATCGACCAATTCATTGACTCGCAACTCGGCGAGGAGGCGGACGCGCTACGCAGCAGCAGCAATTCGTCTCGTGTCTCCCTCGCGCCGTGACTCGCACCGCGTGGGGGCACCACGAGCAGAGCTCGCGAACACCACGTGGCCAACAACAGGCCGGGCTCAAGCTCTCAGTGTGGGGTAGGGGGGGGGAGATCTTTGTCTTTGACGGTGTTTTATGGTGGTAGCGGTGATGGAAGTGGTGATTGCGGTGGTGGCGAGGGTGGCGATGTTCAGGACAAGCCGTGACGTGAGCACACGCGAGTCGCACCACCCTCACCACCCACCGCACCCTCACCACCCCACGCACCACCCTCGCCACCCTCACCACCCACCCTCACCACTCACGCCACCCTCACCACCCGCACCACTCACGCCACCCTCACCACCCGCACCACCCTCACCACCCGCACCACACAATCACACATACTAACATACAACACACACACAGGTACATGCAGATACATACATCCACCACACACACCATCACACAATCGTTTCCATTATCCACTAAGATATGGTGATGTGACGTTCAGGCTGTACACAAAGACAAACATCGAATTCTCACTTGAATCCCAAATCTGTTTATCCACACTGATGGATGGGCAGGCAGACGCGCTCTCCGACAGAAGTCACTTTGAGCGAAACACCGGGGGGGGGCAGCATCCACAGAGAGACAGCCCCACGAAGCGCCAATGGGTGTCATCATCCCAAGCACTCGCCCATTCACTCGTGCCGCTCGTCCTCCGGCGACCAGTCGCTGCTGCCGTGGTTAGGGGCCACACATCGAATGCGTACGCAAGAATCTGTCAAAACTTGACCCACCCCGCCTCCCCCCCTCCCTGTACGCACGCGGACTTTTTACACCCCCCCCCACCCCCGAATCCTAGAGCGGCCCATATTTAATCCACGCAGAAATGACCAAGGATGAATAACATGAACGTGTTTAAGCAAACAGATAGTCCCACCGCCGGCTGCATGAAAGAATTACGTCGCGTGCCTTGGCCACTGATGTTGCCGAGCTGCGTGACAGCTGCAGTCAGGGGGGCACGGTGGCACACGAGTGACACCTCTCCCACAGTCCCACTTCTCCCGGCAGGACTTGTTGTCTGAGAGCTGAAGAAACTCAATTGTGGCTCATTTGAAGGCCGATGTAGACAAATTATTATCGAGGCTTCACCCCCCACCCCCCCGTTTCCTATGTGTACATTGTCAGTAGACCCCCCATACGCAAGCGTACACATTTGGGTTACCTCCCCCTCCCCCCTCCATGCGTACGTACGAGATGCATGGCCCCACGCTGTTACCGTGAACGTTATTCATCGATTCTCCCCACCACTCGTGTCGAGGCCTCGGTCGCGACCAGTCACCGAATGTCGCGTCTCGTCCTCGCCGTGCTTTCAATCGCCGTCACGAGCAAATCCTCTCGCCGCTTGCGCCCTCGCACTGCTCCACACTTTGGCGTTTCCTCCCCATCGCCTCCCTTACCTCTCTTGCCTCCCCCGCACCGCCACGCGGCGGCAATGGGCAGAGCCCTCGTCCAGCAGCGGGTCGGCGCGAGCGTGAAGCGTGCGGGTCGTGCGCGCTCACAGACGCGTGCGCAGAGCTGACACGGCTCCATTTGGTGGCCCCGGAGTCAGTGACAGGACCGCGACTTTGCGATGTTCAGGGGCCCAGGTCCACCGAGAGGAGACCAACAACCATCGTCGTCGACGACGCATCGCCGTGTTGCGCACAGCACGAGGACAATGCCGTGCGAGCCAGACACGCGAGCCGACACCGTGGCTCTTTTGTAAAACATTGAATTTGAATAACAGTCAATTGAAGTCGATTAATTTACGTCAAATGTATCATCTATTGGGGTCAATTACTATTGGGGTCAATTGCTACCCCCCCCACACCCCTCCTCGAGAAGGCGGGAAACCCCAGGCAAGCCCCGCCCAACGAGACGCGGCTCAAGGTGCCGATCACATCAAGGCCCGCCCATCACCTTCCGTCCAGCGGCACACCCCAATTATTTTCGTGCTCTCCGATTGTGACCAAACGGAGTAATCCATTACTTAAATAATCACGTGTCCCAACTCTTCATTGTACACAGGTGACTTTGAGCGTGTAGTCTAGCGGCGTCATTGAAGCAACTGCATTTTAATGCCACGCAATCCACAACACACGCAGGCGCGTCGTATAGATTAAGATGTATTCAGCCAATGAGTATTGATATATATACACACACGTGGGAGGAGACCGGAGCACCCTGAGAAAACCCGGCGTGCGAGGGGGCGACACTCGATCCCCCGTGCAGATGGGAGACGGGTGGATTCGGCACGCGGCCGTACAGCCTTCTCCTGGCGAGCCACCATCGCGGGCTCCTCCTCCTCCTCGACGTCGTGGTGGTGAATGAAGGGACTTTCACAACATTTGTGGGGTGATCCGTCAACCCTCGCTGTTGCCTCCACGGCGCTGGATATCAGGCAGCAGCCACGCGCGGCGTAGCCACCACTTCCCGGGGGGGGGCGGGGGTCTGACACGAAACTGCCTGCTTTGTCCATCATCATCATTATCAGCAGTTATTGCACCATGTATCACAGAAGCGTCCTGCCTAGGCATCAGATGAGATTGGCGAATTTTACATGAAAATGTACAGCACAGTGTAAGGGAATAGTAAACAGAACCGCAAACGCTGTGATATCGCGTGTAACAAAAAGTGTTCAATGCAAAGAAAGGCAGTAATCAAGTCACATGGATGTGAAAGCTGGGCTCTGGTGATGACACACAGACACGCACACTCGGGCAAATACACACAGCCATACGCACACGAAGCGATACACGCACAGATACACAAATAGACACTGGGAGCGACACACACAGCCACACAGGGACAGACACCCACATATATACACTCAGATACAAACACAGAGACAGGCACACTGAAAGATAAAGATCACCCATGTAGCCTCAACAGAGAGTTGGGGGCAAGTGCTGTGAGCACACGGGGGGTGGGTGGCCACACATCACGCCTTTGTCTCCCCGGTGGCGACATTTACACATCGCCACTGGTGATGGCTGCGAGCAGGAATCGAACTTGGGTCGCAGTGTGCGAACCACTTCGCTTCCGCTCCACCACCGACACACACAAACACACGGACGGATAGACGCGCGTGCACGCACACACAGAGAAGCACAACACGCACGCGCGCACAGACGCATGCACACGCAGTCCCTGCAGGTGAATGAGTGAACCGCTCGCACAAAATTCGTTCACTTACAAGTCATCTGCCGATCACGTCAATCGACATTTCGCTCCCACACGACCAATGAACAATCCGCTCCAACGTCGCACATCAAACGGACGACCACGCATGCGATCCACAAACCCATTTAGATCGAGCATCTCCCTCGAGATATGACGATGATCACAACAACAATAACAATTATTATTACCATTGTTCCCCCGAGCCTAAACGCCAACTTGAACTCTTTGTATTCGCGCCGCAAATCTCATTTTTAAGGACCGATCATTGCACTTAAAATTTTTGCTTTAACGCAACAGCCACTTGCCCACTGCTACCAAACCGTTAAAATCATAAACATCTAAAAACCAGACCCTGGCGGCGGGGGTTGTGCTATCATGCCCAAAGCGAGAGACGGCACCGCCTGCATTGTGGGGGCTCGTTCTGAGCGTGCGGCCGCGTGCCCGGCACACCGGGTTGGGGCTCGGGCACAGAGCGCGGAACGAGGACGAACGGGATTCCAGGGCGCTCTGGGCACGACCGTGGGTCAGGAATGACGTCAAAGGGAGCGGACTTTTCCTTCAAGTCAAGAGTTGGGATCCGGCCGGTTCTGTTCAAATCAAGGCTGATGGCGATACGGCGTGAACCAATACGTTATAACTCACGAGTTGTTATTATAAATTCATCCATTGGTCCCCTGCTCCTGTCGTGCTTAGTCCCTGTCTGCATCTCCCTACTCGTCTGTCTCCCTACTCGCCTGTCTCCCCCTCCTCCGTCTCTGCCACTGTCCGTATCTCCCGAACGAATCCCTCTACACCAACATCTCACCGCCCCCGGGGCCCCGTGGACTTTGAGCGTCGTGCCGACGCTCAAAGTCCGCGTTACGGATCCCCTCCGCATGAACGTGGCCCTTTATCCGCGTTTCCAACTGAACCTTATGTACATCGCTACACGTCAGAGGGACAGAAATGTTCACGCGCGAGTAGCATCGTCTATAGTAGAGTGCTGTGTCCATCCCACTTAGCCTCCTGTACATGACAGCTCCACTTCCTCATGCGCAGTGGCAATTCTAGGACCCAGTAATGGGGGGGCAATGGGGGCGAGTAACCACCTGATATGGGGTTTTAGGGCAAACTCCACTGCAAGGGGGATGAGACGTCTGTGGTGGTGGTGGCGGCGGCAACATCATCAAGGATCTGCCTCTAAATGGGGCGGGGGGGGGCACACTGGGTGTTGGGGGGGGGCAGTGCTGCTCATTCGGGCCCCCGATAGAATTGCCACCTCTCACAGAACACGCGCTCCCAGCTTTCACAACTCCACCCGTCTCAGTGGGAATAAAACGATAAGTATTGCACGCTCGGACACGTATGATATAACGCCGCTCCGACGCATTGGAGCCGGCACTCCGACAAGTCCCTTTAGCGAAACGACGGCGCGCGCCCGTCAAATAAACACCACGACGATGACGACGACGACGACAGCGACGGGAAACCCGCCAAGCTGGGGGAGGCCACCGGCTGCTGCACCAGGCCGGGGCGTCCCTCGCGCGTAATTACGATTAGACAGCACTTGCTCGCTAATGAGAAAGGCTGCGCGAAACTTCGGCATGGCAGCTACGATCGCTGGGCCGGTGTGTGTGCGTGCGTGCGGGTACGGTCAAGTTGTGAGTCACGGTGGAGCTCGCGTACAGTTTCTCTGCGCCAATATTCGCAAGTATCCGCCGTGAAATAAGTTCGACATACGTACATACATGTTTAGTTGGGGCGGCTTTGCGTGAGAATTCGCCGTTCCATTTTGCAACAGGTGACTCGGCTCCCGGTTTTGTGGCTCACCGACCCAGCCGTCGGTGACCCGGTGCGTGTGTGCGTGCGTTCTTGTGTGTGCGTGTGCGTTTATTTTGTCATCTCCTCCCAGCGATGCCAGGTCGGTGCCTTTCCCAGCAGCAGATAAATAAAAATAAAATAAAAAAATCACTCACGACCAGCATACCATAATTTTTTAAAACGATAAAAAAATGTTTAACAAACAATTGGGAATTATCTCTCCTGTCCCATCTTAGCCCGTCAACGGGGGAATTATGTTAGGAAACAGCTGCTGGGTGGCTCTGGGTAGTTCAGGGTTGCCCACTGGAGACCCACCGAGCTCCCACCGGATTTCAGCCACCTGCGAGGAAACGGTCGTCAAGTGTGGGGAGTTGACGCGTTCACCGAAAAGATCAATTTGCGTCGACATTTTTTGGTTTCAATTCAGAAAATTTCAGCTTTAGGTTTTCCAAACGCGACGACTGCTGGCGACAGGGCAGGAGGGAGCGCCGCCTGGCATGGGCGAGGGGGCAATCGAAGGGATTTCAAGTTTATTTGTTTGACCAAACGAGACCCTACGCGACGAGGATGGTCTCATTCGCACGAGCGACCTGGGTGACTTCACGTGAAGCCGCGTGACTTCATCCTCCGCGGCTGTTCTGCTCTGCAGCGCGTCGTTACTCTGCTCGCCGCCAGAGTTCCGCATGGAAACGCCTCGACGTGACGCCGACGCCACGACAACTGGAATATAATTGGGCGTAAAAAAGAACCGCATGCCCACCGCACCCCCCTCCGCCGATCGCGCGAAGTACGGGGCAACCGTGGGTTACAGGGAGACACCGCCGGCGAGGCAGGGCCAGCAGCGTTCTGTCCGGCACGACGCGGTGGCGCATCATCAAGTGGCCACGTGGCCATCACGTGGCCACGCGGCCACGCTCGCCGCCGTCCCCGCCGCTGCCGCCGCCGCTACCGCCGCTGCCCCCTGCAGTGCCACCGCCGCGCTCTGCCTGCAGGCTGGCGTGGCAAGCTTGGCACACCCGGACCGGCGACATCAGCTTCAGCCGCCGGATCTCCGACTGGTACTTGCTGCACCTGCGTGGGGAACACGGCAAGCGGTGAATCGTCACTTTTTTTTCATGAAGAAATGTTGAAAGCGTTGATGCATGAGCTCTGTCTGTAACTGGGGGGTGGGGGGGGCAAGATAACTCTCATAATGCTGATCCGGTGTGAACACAATTAGAGTATAAAGCTGTGCTGCTCTTCGGGCCCTACACCAGAGCAAACAAGGAATATTTGCAAATATATAATTGTGCTTCTATATTTTGAACGCAACCACACACAAGCTAGCTGGGTGGTTCTCCTGGCTGTGTTGGCACATGGCTGACTGGGTGGGTGGCTAGGTGGCTGGGTGGAAGGTTGTGTGAGTACATGGCTGACTGGGTGGGAGGCTAGGTGGCTGGGTGGGAGGTTGTGTGGGTACATGGCTGACTGGGTGGGAGGCTGACTGGGTGGCTAGGTGGCTGGGTGGGAGGTTGTGTGGGTACGTGGCTGACTGGGTGGCTAGGTGGCTGGGTGGGAGGTTGTGTGGGTACGTGGCTGGTTGGGTGGGTGGCTAGGTGGCTGGGTGGGAGGTTGTGTGGGTACGTGGCTGACTGGGTGGCTAGGTGGCTGGGTGGGAGGTTGCGTGGGTACGTGGCTGGCTGGGTGGGTGGCTAGGTGGCTGGGTGGGAAGTTGTGTGGGTACGTGGCTGGCCGGGTGGCTGCTTGGTTCGTTGCGTGACCAGCTGGCTTGGGTGGGTGCCCGACCTCTGGCAGAAGAGCTGCCCGCAGTTGCGGCAGTGGTGCCGGCGCTCGGTGATGGAGAAGCGCGTGGCGCAGGCGGCGCACGCGTCGCCGCCCTCGTCGCGCACCCAGTGGTCGGCGGCCGTGCGGCCGGGGCTCTCGCTCACGGCCCAGCTGAACACGCGGCCTCGCGCGTCGCCCACCAGCACGCGGCTCTGGTCCCTGCGCACGCCGATCGTCAACCGCCACCATTCGCCCGGTAAGCGCCGGCGGTGTCGCCGCGGTGCTTGCGCCGGGCTAGGCGTGCGCTCTTGAGGCCGTCACGAGACGAGACTCGGGTGCCGTGGGTTGACTGACCGAGATGATTGGCAGATATGCGCAACCTGTGCTGCCCACTGTGTCGACACCCACGCGACAAAGACTCCCCGTGTAGTCGAAACCGGCTGTTCGGGGAAGTGCTGCGAGTGAGCACCTATTAATGCCAGCACGGCACACAATGGAGTGGTTGGTCAGCATCACAGCCTTTGTTTCCCCAGTTCTGATGTTTATGCACCACACGAGGTACTCATCTTGACAATGAGCAGTGCGCCAACCACTTCACTACCGTTCCACACACGCACACGTGCACACACAACACAACGATAAAGGCGAAAATTGCATTGGAGCTGGGACGATGGGTCAATGCAAAGGCTAAATGCGCAGCCCTGCAATAACCTGCTCACGCCACTGCTGGCAGACGTGCTCCCACTCGAAATCTGACACGATTTGTCCAAATTGCGGCCGCTCGAAGGAAAGGGACATGCAGGAAGGATCGGACGTGCGGCATCGCGTCACGGTGGGTGGGACTGCGCGCGCGCGCTCACTTGGAGATGGTGAGGGCGGTGACCTCGGCCGGCTGAGCGTTGTCCTTGCGGTCGAACGCCGTGTGCATCGTGAGCCTCCCGCACAGCACCAGTTGCCGCTCCCAGCAGAAACCTGCAAGCGGCACGCCGCGTCAATGACCATCGTGCCGTGCCATTTCCATGTGCCTGCTATGGTGTTAGAGACGCGTCATAATCCAGCACTGTGGAAGCAGCGAGGCTTCGCGCATCACGCAAATGTTGCGAGACTCCCTTCCCGTGAGCGTCGAAGAGGAGCCATATCCTGGCTCGCCAGAAGGCCAACCCAGCTATGCCACTGGATACTCAAGTGCGAATTAACGTATAAACAAAGACATTTATGAAATACCGAATCAACGAGGAACTCAACGAACAAAAGAAAGACCAAATAGACAAATGACCGAACGAACGGACAAACGAATGAACGAGGTGCCGAGACCGGCACGAGTGCACACTCACCCGACTTCAGCTTGCTCGCCGGGCTCTGCGTTTCCGGCGGAGGCTGCGGCTGCAATTGCGCCAGCGCCTGGTTTTCAGGAGAGGCCTCGGAGCTCGCCTGGGAGCTGGCGCGCGAGCGTGCGGGGTCTGCGGGGCGGCCCAGGCCGGCGCCGTCGCCGTAGCTCACCAGCACGTAGCCGTCGCTCTCCTCCACGCTCAGGTTCTGGGACCAGCGCTTGGGGTCGTCCGAGGCCGGGACTGAGTTCCGCACAGAACGCTCCGTTTAAGGCCATCGCATCCGAGCACAAAGTTCTTACGGCAGGCGCTGTAGTGAATTAGTTGTTTCTACTGGAGTGCCTGTGATGCCGGGGCATCTACACCATGACGTACATCTCATCTCAAACATTCGAAAGGGCTCCCCCCAGTGGCAGCTGTGCATGTGTAGAACAAGGTGACTCAGGATCTGGCATTAGTCTGTCTGCCAGTAGAGGGTGATGATTATTACAAATGATCACAATTGAGTAATTTGTGGGTACATTTTTCAAATTGGGCAAATATGGATTGGCACACAATGGCCTACTTGTTTTGAATTACATCACAGGAACTGTAACGTTCACTTTGAAGCAGACGGCGCCTAGTATTTTATGGTAAACTAGCTGTACTACCCGGCTTCGCCCGGGACTTGGATCCACCACGCCTCGGCCGCCTTTGTCTCCCCAGTGGCGATGTTCACAAACCACACCAATTACTCGTTTGAGGCTGAGTCGACCTAGGGGAGGCCCAGGAGCAGTTTAAATATTCGTTACCGGTGGTGGCCGTGAGCGGGAATCGAACTCGGGTCGCCGGGTTCGTAGCGCGGCGCGCTAACCACTACACTACAATGCGTTACGCTTCCACATGCGCGGGTCACGTGACAGATTTGACGTCACAGCTCACTTGCCGTGCAAAAAATATCAGCATTATTGAGCTCCCCCCCCCCCCCCCCCCAAAAAAGTGTATTTTTAAAATGTTTGCATGGTGTACAGTCTGAAAAGTACCCACATGGCAAATTTCCAGTTTGTTGCATGTCGGGAAGTACGCTAAACATTTTGAACAGACACACATATTCACAACTTTCCCTTTAATATATATGGTAAATATACCTGGGTTAGATAACAATAGCTTGGCCACATAGGTAGGTGGCCTAACCCAAACATTCATGATTAATCACACGGATCCGATTCTTGATCGCGCGTGCGCGCGTGCGGCTATGTGAATGGCGGCGAGCGAGCCGTCACCACCGCTGGAAGCGGTGGACACGCACCCTTCGCGTCGCCCGTGCTCCAGGGCGCGCTGTGCCGCTCCGTGCCGCGTGGTTGCCGTGGCGATGCCGAGCGGTTGCTGCGGGCGTCCGCGGAGCTGCTGCACTCGTCCCCCTCGGACTCGCTGCTCTCATCGTCTGCGCCGTCCGTCACTGCCGTGGGGCGAGGGGTACGGGGGGCGGGGTAAACGGGGGATAGGAAAGAGGACATCCTAAATAAAACCCTCATCTCATCCAAAAATTAACCCCCGTCTGACCGATACAGGACCCTGGTCTCACCGATACAGGACCCCCGCCTTTACCATACAGTGCCCTCCATCTCCCCGATACAGGACCCCCGTCTCACCGATACGAGACCCTGGTCTCACCGATACGAGACCCTGGTCTCACCGATACCGGACCCCCGCCTTACCCATAGAGTGCCCCTCCATCTCACCGATAGGCTGCAGTGTGGAGGGCAGCGGCTGCCTCTCCGAGAGCCTCGTCTCGTCCTGTGCGATGATTTCTGGAACTTGGACAAACTTCATGCGCCACATCTGCACACAACAGGCACGTGCACACAAACGACTCTTATCGCCGCCCCAGCTGACTTCGCCGATCCAAGGTCAACTAAGCATACGAGTATACGTATGCTTATAAGGGGGAGTAGTGGTGCAGCGGTTAGCCCACCATGCGAGGACCACGGCATCTGACTTTGGTTCCCAGGCCGACACAACCTTTAATGGGTACCTGGCAAGGTGTGAAAGATCAGCACTGGGGAGACCTCACATTGTGCCTAGCCTTGCGCAGGTGCTGTGGCTACGTCACCGCCACCCAGTGGCGAATGGCGGCCGCTGTTGTTGTGCGAGTTGGGTCTCGGTAACGTCAATAACCTGGTTAACATCGCGGGTTTATTCACCACAAAAAGGTGCCATGCGCCATCTGTATCACAGTGTATCTGTATCACAGTGTATCTGTATCACAGTGGATGTTAAAGACCCTGTGATGCGAATGGCAAGAATAGGCCATTGGGTGCCAGTGTCACGGTCCAATTGGTCAAAAATAAAAAATGACGCAGCAGATCACTCAATTGGAATCTACGATGCAATCATTGCTCCCTCCCGCAAAACTTTGGCAGGACCCTCCTGCAAAAGAGTCATGAGACTCAGCGAGTCTTTCCCGAGTAAAAATAACAATAACGCCGTCGCAGGTCGTCGAGTGACGGGGTGGAGGTGGTGGCGACTCACGCGCACGACCCCGTCCGAGTGGCCCGTGACGATGACGTTGTGCGGGTCCCACTCGCTTGTCTCGGACACGCAGCAGCACAGGATGTGCTGGCTGCGTCCACCCGCGCACGTGTTCACGCTCGCCACGGGGTCGCCGTTGATGCTCCACACAAACGCGTGCGTGCCGGCGCACGACACGATGTCTCCCTGCCACGTGGGGGGAGGAAGAGGATACAGGAATGCACGCGCACAGTGCAACAAGCGTGACGCACACTGCAACGAGCACGTCACTGTCTATGGGAGTGGTGCGAGTCGGTGGGCCCTCAACGCGTGCTGACCCCCCGCCCTGCGTACGTGACAGCGTGCGCGCATGTCGGCCGTGGGGGGGGCGGCACTCACGGTGAGCTCGTTGATGCAGAGCGCCGACACGGGGGCCCGGTGGCCCCGCAGCTGCGTGACGAAGGTCAGCTTGTTGAGGTCCCACACGCAGCACGTCTGGTCGCGCGAGCCGCTCACCACGATGTGGTAGGCGGGCGACGCGGCCAGGCACGTGACAGCGTCCGTGTGGCCATACAGCGGCTGTGGGCGACAAGCAGGGACGAGTGGCCGGGGTTAACGGCCTCACTCAAAACCGCAAAACCTCTCTCAGCGTCCGGCAACCTTGTACATGGCGGCCCAGGACCGTGGCCGGCCGCCTTAGTCTCCCCAGTGCTGATGTTGACACACCACATCAGGTACTCAATTCGGGACAAACCGTACTTGGTGGAGGCACAGGAGAGGTTCAAATTTCACTTGTGGCTGGAAACTGAACCTGGGTGGCTTCGTAACGCAGTGTGCATACCAATGCGTCACCCACCCCACCCCACCCCCCATATATCCATGAAGCCACATGCAAAGGCAAAGTTATTCCTATAGCCTAAACAATCCGTTAGGAAAAGTGTGTCCGTGTTTGTACCCGTGTGCGTGTGCCCGTGTGCGTGCCCACCTGTCTGAGCGTGAGGCGGGCGCGCTCCTTGGTGCCGCCCTGTTCCAGCTGCCACACGCACACCACCGTGCTGCTGCCCCCCGTGACCACAAGGCGCGGGTTGGGGCACACGGCGCACAGCACGTGGCCCCACTCCCACAGGCACTCAAACACCACGCAGCACTGGCACGCGGTGGTGGGGGGGGGGGGGGAGACACAGGAGGGAAACACGTGGGGGAACACAAGGGTGGGCAGAAATATTTTCGTTTGAGAAAAAAAGAGACAAGTTGGTGAAGATGGCGAGCATAGACATTGGATAGTAGTACAGGGGTAAGAAAGAATGCGGGTGATGGGGCAAGTGCAGGGGTGAGAGTGCGGGCGATGGGGTAGGTGCAGGTGCAGAGGGTGGTGGTGCAGGGGGCACCTTCTCCGATTCGTAGCTGCCCAGCTTGCAGCTGAGGTCTGCGTAGCCCCAGGAGAACGTGCGGTTGAACTGCGGCGGGAGCAGTGTGCGGTTCTGCTCGGTGGCCAAGACGCCCTTGTCCGTGCAAACGATGTGACCCACAGGTTCCTTGAGCTCTGTTATTCATTCAGTCATTCATGCCATCGTTCATTTGTTAAGCTGTCCATTCAGTCGACAGTTCATTCATTAAGTCCATGTGATTTAATAAAACGTCCCCTAAATCAATAATTTAGTAAATCGTTCAATTAGTTCCATTGTTTATTCGTTCAATCCTTCTTTTTTGAAGTAATTCGTTTTGTTCATAAGCCATATTCAGGCCCCCATTCGTTCAAATAATAATGTAGTCCCTACATCCATTCATTCTTTCATATTGCTTCAGCTCAGCGGTAAGTGAAGAACGCTTATCAACATCGTATCGCTTACTCAGATCATGAGAATTGCTCAATTTGTGTGGGCCTGTGCCAGGCAGTGGAGGGTCTTACGACACAGATTTGGTCAGATCATTTCAGCTGCCGAACCTGAAAATTAATGATAAATCGCGCGGGCACCTTTGACGGGCGCAAGGGACGGCTTCAGGTTGTCAAGGTGATGGAAAAAGAGGCGGTCCGGGACCCCACTGCCACCCCCTGCCGTCGGGGTCGCGCCGGGGTTCTCGCCGTTTCCACGGCAACGCACGCGCTTCGGGGGGTGCGGCTTCCGGAAGAGCTGCGCAAACACCGTCATCATCATCATTATTATCAGCACAGGCAGCTTCAACAGCATCAGTGGTAGTTTCATCATCATCAGCTTCAATCATCATCATCAGTAGTAGGTTCATCATCATCAGCTTCAATCATCATCATCATCAGTAATAGTAGGTTCAGCATCATCAGCTTCAATCATCATCATCAGTAGTAGTCGGTTCAGCATCATCAGCTTCAATCATCATCATCAGTAGTAGTAGGTTCAGCATCATCACCACCATCATCGTGAGCAGCATCTTCATCATCCTCAGCAGCAATAGCTTCAGAAGCATGAACGTTTGCATGATTACTTTTTCTCTGAGGCCATTAGTGACCGAGCTGAGATCATCGACTCGTTCGCTGCACTTGAGAACCCGGTGTGATCACTGTGGTTGGATGGCCAGAACCTCGATTCGATTCCAGGTTCTCAGTGGCGCCGGCTCAGCGGCTCTGACCTCGAGGCCACCGCCGCCACCTCCTCTACAAATCAGCCGACCAGAAACCAGACTGAGACCGAGCGGCGCGGGTTGAGGTCACGGTCACCTGCTTGGGGATCTGCCCGAAGTTGTTGATGAAACCGATGGTGGCGGTCTTCTTGAGCGGGTCATTGATGTTGTAGATGTCCACCTGGCCCTCGTAGAAGAGGTGGTGGAACACGTTGACGGCCTCCACGGCGGCGGGGCCCTGCTGCTTGTAGCCGAACACCAGGTCGATCCACTCGTGCAGGTGCGCACTCACGTAGTCGCACTCCAGAGCCTGATCGATCGGGGTGGCGTGGGGATGGGGTGACACGATGGCAGGGTGACGCAGCGGCGGGCGTGACAATGGGCCGACACGGCGGGGTGTGTGACACGGCCTCTATAGAGGAGGCTCATAAAAGATGCTACAGGGAATTTACAACAACAGCGGAGGGCAGAAGAGCAATGCTCACACCGAGTGGAGCGCGGGGTAACTAAAATGCAGCTAGTTGGCACAGTGGGGGGCACAAGTGATGCATCTGCCAGTCATCTCAGTCAATCAACCCATGATACCTGGGTCTGTCCCGTGTCCTCCTGCCAGCAGGGCTTCGACACTTCACCTGACTTGGCACAAGCGCCGTAGTGACGTAACTGCCACTTTGTGGCGAACGGCGGCTTTTCTCGTTGTTGTTGGAGGAAGGATATTTACAGCGAGAGCAGTGGAATAGATGTTGAGTGTGCAGGCAGTGCAACTGCACCGGGGCCCAAGGGCCGAAGAAGGCCCAGGCGTCGGGCTAGGAAGCGGTTGTGAAATTGGACGGGGGACGGGGGGTGGCGTGGGTGGGGGGCCAATGTCACGCGCAGGACCCACCTGGCGGTGCACGCGGATGAACTCGCGCGGGTCTCCCTTGGCCCAGGCCGGGAGGAGCACGTCGCCCAGCTTGATGCCGTTCTGCTTGCAGCCTGCCAGGGCACGGATGGCGCGGAGACACGCGTCAGCTCCGCGCCGCAACGAAACTCAACGCGGAGCTCGTGGGGGCCTGCGGGCCGAGCACGCTCTCGCACGCCGTGCGGCTCGTGGGGGCAACCGTACCCGAGTGTTCGGTAGACAAGGAGTAGCTCGACGCGGCATTCAGAGCTGCGCGCATGGGGGCTGCTACCGCCTGGGATTATGACGCTGGGAAATTATTTTATTTGCGTTAATTTAATTTAAAATGTATTTATGTTCATGCACTGTCTGTTATTTTATTGTCCGCAATGCAGTTGTCTCTTCTCTAATTTCTATTTGGTTGCTTTTGCTCTGATTTCTATTTGCTTTTATGCTGAACTTGCGTATAGCGAGAGTTTTCTCTTCTCATGTCTACGTGTCCACCCTCTTACATCTCCGTGTGCAGAGTGAGGTAATCTCCCTCCACTGCTCCCCTTTCATCGTACCCTCTCCATTTTCTCCCCCTACTTCCCCACACAATCCCTCCTCTATTCCTCCATTCCATGATCTCATCGTGAAACTCTTCGGGACCGACCCCCGTCCTCCCACCCCAAACAGCCTCTGAACGGGAAACCTCCTGAAATAGAGTCCCAAGACTCAACGAGGCCTTCCCGGCACAGACAAACAAACGTGCGCCGCGTAGCGACGGCGCGGCGAGTGGCCGGGTGCCGCGGGGGGGGGGGGGGGGGGTGGCGGCTGACCCAGGTCAAAGTTGTTGCTGTTGAGCAGGAACTCGGGCAGGTAGAAGAACTCGGGGATGAGCTCCTTGACGTCGGCCATGTTGTGTTTGGAGGCTGAGAACCAGGCGTCGCGCACGCTGTGGAACATGCGGTCGGCCAGGTCAAAGTGTCCTCCCTGCGCACGACGGACAGGGGAGGGGCGTGAGCGGCCGCGCTCCGTGCGGCCGGTGACCCGGCTCCGCGCAAGGCAACGAGGGTTGGTGGATCACACGCACGCTCGTGAAACTCCCCACTACCTCTCGGTCTGCGAGGTCTCCGTCTCTCCTTGGCTTGCCAGGTTTTTGTGGCGGTAGAGTTTGTGGATTTAAATCCCATTCACACGTGTGGGTTTTCTCTGGGTACTACTCCAACGTATGCAAACACTCATTAATGGAGTTGGCCAAACATCCCGATATAGGACCACAGAGCTTGGGAAATTGTTGGTTTCGGCTCTGGCTGCTCTCCTGCTCGTCTGTGGTTTCCCACGCCTTGAATCTATCTCTCTCTCTGACAGTGAACACAAACTGTGTGCCGCGTAACACTGCTGGCAAGGCGCAGCCCTGACATTTCTTCCTCACGCCACTGGTGGCACTATCGCGAGCTCTCGAGACCCCAACCTTTTTGGCCACATGGACCGGTTTCGTGGAAGACAATTTTTTCACGGACGGGGGGGGGGGGGGGGTTCATCATTGGGTCTTTCCCCCTTTTCAAAGAAGCTCTCCAGCGACGTTTGTTTTGTTACTCATTGTGGCTACTCGGGGTTAGCAGCTTGTGGGCTTACCAACACTGTGACTGAGACGAGTGCGCAGTGCGGGAAAGAGGCGCGGACGTAAGTGGTGAATAAAACAATGGGGGCGGGCCACGTGCGGACTCACCGCTCTCACCTCCTGCTGCTGTGCGGCCCAGTTCCTAACAGGCCACGGGCCGGTACCGGTCCGTGGCCCGGGGGTTGGGGACCCCTGCTCTAGAGGGCATGGCCATACATCTTCGCAGAGGTGGAAACACCCAGACTTTAATCCCTCCACAGCGCTACCTGCCGATCAACTAACTCTGGCGGTAGTGGACTGAAGAAGCTTGCACTGTTGTCTCAACCGTCCCGGCTGTGAATGGAGTGAAGTAGCGTGGAGGGAGGGGGCACAAGGTGGGGACGTGGGGGGGGGCGCACGGGACCTGCAGGCGGAGGAAGGTCTGAGTGAATGGCTCCATGCGCAGCAGGTACGACGCAACAATCATGGCCGACGAGTAGTGCGTGCCGTAGTGGTACGCTGGCGTCTCTCCTGCACGCACGCACACACGCGTAGACGCACACATGCACGCACGCGGGGACAGTCGCACGGAGAGTGTGACACGTGCAGCGTCACGCATGGAGTAGGTCGTGCATGCGGCGTCACGCCAGGAGTGTGGCACGTGGATTGTCACGCACGCAGTGACACACTTTGAGTATCGTGCGTGGAGGGTTGCACAAGGCGTGAGGGCTGGTGCGAGTGCTAGGGTTAGTGTTCAGGGTATGCGTATGGTTAGCGTTGGTTCTGGTGTTGGTGCCAAGGTGGGTGTGTTTGGGTTAAATGGAGGGTGAATGTGAGAGCGAGTGTTTATGCAAAAATAACCGTTAGGGTTAGGGACACGGTTCATACTGACGTTAGTGCAAGTGTTGGGGCGAGTGTTAGCGCGAGTCCGGGCTGTGTGTCTTGGCGAGGTACCGGTGGGGTCGTCCCAGTCGCGGTAGCGCTTGCGGTACTGAGCAAGCCGCTCCTCCGTCTGGGCACCCATCGGCTTGGAGAGGTCGCGGAACGTGCGTGGATTGCTCAGGTCCAGCTCCTGCGTGCACGGCGCCACATAGGGCAACTCAACTCAATGCAGCAGCAGCAACGCAAGTCTATGCAACTCAACGCTTGTGTTACACCCGAGCGTGCGAGCGCATGGGCAATCGTGCGAGCCGGTGGGAGCGTGGGTAAGCGGGTGAGCGAGCGGTCGAGCAGGTGAGCAGGCGCGTGAGTGGGCAAGTGTGCAAATGAGCGATCAGGCAGGTGAATGGACAGGCAGCACACTTGCCGACCCCAAACAGGCTGAGGTGGCTGAATGTGTAAACCCTATGAGCGCACGCTCACTTTCTAAGTCAACATTTGAGTAAAAAAGATTGTTTTCAAAATGTTTACAAAGCACTTCGGATATCGGTGGATGGTAAATGGGTTCAGGCACCGGCAGCCTTCCGCTTACAGTGCTTGGGTTGGCCAATGTGTAGATGAGCGGGTGAGCCAGTGATTGAGCGGGCGAGTGAGCGGGCAAGTGAGTGATCCGGCGAGCGAGTGAGCGGGCGAGCATGCAAGAGAGCGGGCGGCCGAACAAGCAGGCGGGCGAGCAGGGTCACCCCACCTCGGAGTCGTAGTCGGCCAAGATCCAGGGGAAGACGGGGTACTGCATGAGGTCGTTGTAAGAGCGCCCGGCCAGCGTGTTCAGGTGCATCAGGTACTGGAAGTTGCTGATCTCTCCGCGCTGTTACAGGCGAGAGGTCAGAACGTCACGTACAGCAATGAAGCAAATAGAAATGAGAGAAAAAACAACTGTATCAAGTGAGATTATTGAAAATATTGCACGAACATAAATCAACGTGAAATAATAAAATCCCTGCAGTGCAAGTCGGTTTTGACAGAGAAACACGGAACAGAAAGAGGGTGACAATTGTACGAGTGTAAACAGACAAGGGGATGTATCAAGTGTGGAGTGTCAGCTCACCTCCCATCGCTGAGTCACAGACTTCTCCCACAGCGTACTGAGCAAACCGGTCCTGAAACGAGATACACAAAGATCCCCCGCGTAGCCTTAACAGACTGTCGCGACGGTTGCTGTTGGCGAGCGCCTGAGAAGGCCTGCACGGCACACGAGGGGGTAAGTGGCCAGCACAGCACGCCCGGCCGCCTTTGTCTCCCGCACGCACAACACGGTCAGCTCAACCGCCCACGGAGCCCGGCGAGAGCGGCAGGCGCAGTCACCGCCAGCTTGCATGCGCGCAGGTTTGCTTCCTTCTTCCTCGCGGCACCTTCCACCAGCGGGACGCGTCGTGGTCCAGAGAGTAATCAAGTTAGGACAAAACAATGCACACACGTGGATCCTGTAAGGCTTTGCAACGTGCTTTGCCTTCACTAATATTTCGCTGCGAGGACAAAGCACATTTGCATATTTGCGAAGAGTTCTGGCTCGGCTCGTGAGGTTTTGGACAGTGCTTTGATCAATTTCGCCGAAAACTCTGCAGCAAGTCCCTGACACAACCCCGCAAGTTTACACTAAAGGTTTATTCATTTGTTTAAACAGCAAACCTTGGACTGGTTTTGACTTCAATCTCATCAGCAGGGTCATGAGCTGTTAAATGACACTGGGTCGTCTGGTATTACAGGCGAATGCGGTGGTGAGGTGCACGTTGCTGGTGACTGCTCCAATACAACTATGCGTACCCTGGTGGAACAAGCAGTCTCCACTCAGCTAGCCTGGTTGCCGTGGAATGGCTGACAACGTTAAACGTACAATTGTAGCCCGATTGTCGCTTTTTTTTTCAAGCTCCGTGAAAAGATTAGGAGAGGAATCGGCAGGCGCCCTTCCAAGAACAGTGGGGGACCCCCCCCCCCTGGGGACCCCCCCGTTCAGATTTGACCCTTTCTGGCAATAAAACACCACACAGAACACGTTTTGCAAGGAATCATGTCTACATTAACCACACATTACTTGTGGTGAACATGCAAAAACAACATGCTCTGGTAATATAAGCATTGTCTTTGAAACTAATTGGTCCACACCAGAAACAGCGATCTTCAGAGCCTGGTATGTGTGGTTAATGCAGACATGATTCCTTGCAAAAGGTTTCTGTTTGGGGTGGTCACATCTGAACAACAGTTTTTTTGCCAGAAAGAGTCAACCTATTCTTATACTTTGAAACTGGCAAGAAAGGTCCCGTGGAAATGAAGATCATTGCAACATATTTACACAACTTTAAAATCGGTCACAAAATTAAATTCCTTTCTCTTGCACGCTGTGAACTACAACTGGGCTTTGCTGGGAAATTGTTAATTAAGAAAAGGGATCGGGTTTCATCGTGGTGTGTTCCCCCCCCCCCCCCCAGGAGATGCCAGGCACTCAATCCTCTGAGCACGGCGACAATGCATTATTGAGCGGCGCTAATCAGGCTGGCAGATAGGGGCTCTGGTTTCTCACGGAAGCCAGGTCCCCACCTCCTCCGTGCGATCACTCGCCGCCCGCCCGTCACGAACAATCACAGGCGGCACCCTGCGCGGGCTGTTTGTCATAACTCACGCTTCTCTGAAAAGGCCCGGCAACAGGGCATAGGCCGGGCCCAATCGCCAATACCACAGAGACATGGCAAACAAAACCGCGAGCCCGTGCCACACGCTCGCCGCGTGAGATTACACTGCATATTTAAACGCGGTCACGTACGCCGTTCTGCGTTACAGGCCCCGGTACACGACGGATGCGCTTTGTGCACCGCGGACTGAATGACGCAAGAGATGAATTCTTAAGCTCACGACACGTGCGTCCAATCGTTGACGTAAGAAGCAACGTTTAGCAGCACAAGGGCCTGCAGTAAAATCCATTGTTGTAGTGCACTATGCTTAATTGTCTATGCCCACAAACCCGCATGATTCGTAAGGCGTGGGCCCTCATCCAGTAGTGGATTCATAAAAAAAGGCTGTACATGTACACAAAGTATGAGGATACTTTTTTTAAACACACACAGTTGGCCCAAGGACCCAATATGTCAAGCAGCCAGCAACAAACAGCACTATTTTCAAGATAGTAATAGATAAGAGTGTAACACGTCTAAAATTGAGCAAAGTTATTATGGAGAAAGAGGCGATGTGGGAAGAAGCAGAAATAGAAGCGTTGTTACCTGCAGTGTGGCGAGTGAGTGGGTGAGTTAGTGAGTGTTGTTGTGACCTGCAGTGGTGAGTGAGTTAATGAGTTAGTGAGTGTTGTTGTGACCTGCAGTGTGAGTGGGTGAGTTAGCGAGTGTTGTTGTGACCTGCAGTGTGGCGAGTGAGTGAGTGGGTGAGTTAATGAGTGTTGTGACCTGCAGTGTGGGGCTTAAACACGGTGTGGATAAGAGACGAAACCAGTGAGTGTCTGATGGATGGAGTCCTTGACATTGGTGTAGGAATCAATGAGTGAAGTTCACGGGAACGTAAACCATGGTAGTAGCTATAGAAGAGTGACAAGGCAGCGACTGCCCACCGATGAGCGAGCGACTTGAGTGAAATGGGAAACCATAGGATGCCTTTTGGAGGGCAAAGTGTTTCAAAATAAGTTCTCCATCAACACACATCATCTATTAACCCCACCACTCACCCCGGTGGTGACACCTGACCTCAGGTCAAGGAGGGCAGCTCAGGTGTGCCTCCAATTACATCGAATTACTAGGAGTTTGCACTGTGCCTCCAGGGCCGCGGAAGAAATGGGGCCCCCACTGCATTTTACGTCCTAGCAACGGGCCCACAACAAGGCCAGGGAGAAGGAACAAAAACACATGCGCACGCACGCGTACCCGCACGTACGCGCACACACACAGACGTATGCACACACAGAAAAAACCCCACATGCAGCCTCCGCTTATCTGCCCACCGATTGTGTAAACGAACGCCGCCGCCCGAGCGCACGCTCACTCAGCGGCATCGTCACTTGGCGAACGAGTGAACCTGTGCGTTGCTAAATGCACGCGCATCTTCGAACGTGCCAGTACAGCACAACGGGCCAGGGCACTCAGCAGTGGAGCGAGGAGTTCGCGATAAAAGAGTTCAGATCACGTGAAGGGGCTGACTCAGCCCATCATACCTCTATGGTAGATAGTTTCTGTGGAAGTTAAGAGTGCTTGTTCTATGGATAGACTCGCTCGCCCACCATGGCAATGTTTAATTTACACCACTGCCTCTGCAGGGCTGTAAACAGGAGATGAGCACCAATGCCTCAATGCTCATATCAGCAGGAACTAATTTTGACCTCTTTAACAGTACCAGAAATAATGAAGGCTTCACCACGACATATCAGTCATGGGGATTTTTTTTAACCATACTTCACCATGCTGGTCAATGCGTGTTGGTGAACGAGGGGGGCATGGACTCAAAACTCGGGTTGCCTGGCTGTTAGCACGGTGAAAATAACCAGTGTGTCTTTGCTGCTTGTGTATTCGTGTGCATTCCCTGGCACATTTGTGTTGCCAGTCCACGTGTAAGGTCTGCCCCGGTGGGTGCACAAATATTCACCTTGTCAGAAGCTGTCAATTCGAAATTCGTAAACAAAAACCCGATGACGTTGTGTTCTTGCGTACAATAGCAGCAATGTGTTTCAGGAGCTAAATGCCAATGTCGAGGTCTGCTGGCGACGACGAGAGGGCTTCAGGGAAGAAAGTTCGTGCCATTTTGCGAATTCTCTGTTGAAGGAGCGCACACTACACAGTGGTTTACTATATGGTCGGCAGTCAACCACAACTGCGTTGTGCGAGCTGGAAGTCTCTAATCGTGGGGCGTAACGACTTAGGGTTTATCACTGATGCACAAAAGCGGACGCAAGCTGTGGTGATGTGTGATCGAAGGCTTGGTGTTCACTTTCTTTAAACACTGCATTTAAAAACATTTCTGATGGAGGGGGAAAGCTGAGACAGGAATGAAAATGTACTCTGTATATTCTGTTTAAATAGTTTCTAACATCGTATCCGATCTCTTAAGGAAGCTGCCCAAAGTCAGGGTGGAGATTAAGCGAGACCTGGTCGTGCGTGTGTAAATGTCTTTGTGTGTCTGTCTGTCTGTCTACGTACACAGTGGGGACTGCACTACGAACCCTGGCGACCCCAGTTTGATTCGGGGACGATTATCTGAACAGGTCCTGGGTATCCCCTAGGTCGATTCAGCCCCAAATAAGAACCTGGTGCAGTGTGTAAACATCACTGCGAGGGAGACAAAGACGGCCAGGCATGGTGCCGGCCACCCACCCGCTGGTGTGACGTGTCGGCCTTAATAGGTGTTCGCTAACAGCAATTGCCCCAACAGCCTATTAGAGGATGTACGGGGGATCATTGTATGCGCGTGTACGTACGTATGCGTGCGTATGTGCTTGTGTGTGCACGTACGCAATGTGTGTGAACGTATGTGCTGGTGTGCGTAAGTGTGTGTGTGGCAGCGCGAGTTCACTGTTGGGGGTGGGGGGGATGACAGAGGAGAGCAGGGGTGGAAGCTGCCCATGTGACCACTGTTTGTTCCCAACCGCCCCCCTCCGGCAATAAACCACCTCCACCAAACACATCGCTGGCAACTGGTTGTCGTGCGGGCAGGCGAGCGGGCGTGGACGAGCAGGGCAGACGGGGGTGGGCGATAAAGGTGGGACACATCGACGGCGCATCGAGGCCAGAACCGTGCGCCGCCAGCCTTGTGAGTGACATTGGAGGAGCGCTCGCGAAGACTCAAACCAGCATAGGCGCGGGACACGCAGCCCGGTGAGTGGCATTCCCTCGCACGGTCACGCACGCACGCTCACTCGCTACAACGATCCATCGCGTCGCACAATCTGAGCAACGTCGCAAACATTATTCGCGTGTCGTTACAAATGAGACTAAAGCGAGACAGGAGTTTGCCGATGTCAATTGGCAAACTCTCAAATTGGCACCGGCTGACGCTGGCTAAAGAAGTCAGCCAAAGGTGTAGCGATGCGATTGTGTCGAGTCACAGCTGTGAGTAATGCTTAAAATTACTTGGCGGGATTCTGTGCGGTTGAGTTCTTCCGAGCTTCTCATCAGTGTCTGGTGTTGCCCTGACACTGAACAACGGTAGAGAAAGATCCCCCTGTGGAGCCTTTCAGACTGTCGGGGCAACTGCTGTTAGCAAGCGCCTATTAAGGCTGGCAGAGTACACAAGGAGGTGGGCGCTGTGGCCAGCACCGTGCCTGGCCACCTCTGTATGCTCAGTGCTAATGATTACATACCACGCCAGGTACTCGTTTAAGACTGCGGTGACCTAGGGAGGGCCAGGACCGGTTCAGATAACCGCAACTCATGTTGGTCCTGGCCGAGTCCGTATTGCAGTGAGCTGAGCACAATGTCAGTATGTGTGTGGATACCGATATACGCATATTTACACACATAATCACAGGAAATATATAAAACATCCTGACGTGTACATAAAATACATATGAACCAACTACAAACTACACGTCGTCAGTAACACATAATCGTACGTGATATGCACACTTCCATGTGCGTCACGTAAACACAAACTTTATGTACCGGGTACACGAGTGTAAGGAGATCCCACGTTTATAAACAAAACCGTGGTTTTGCTTGGCTTTAGCTGCATGGGTCCACAGTGCAAACAGCTTAGCCGGACATTTTTCAGCAGCTTTCCCATAAGAAAAACACCCCCCGCCCTGTCCCCCCCCCGCGACCAACGCAACAAAGAAAATCCGTCCCCTTTTATTGGCCCTTTCTTGCGCTGTCAACCAGCAGTGAATGCCCAACGCAGTCTCTATAGCTACAGGGCCCACCGCCCGTGCCACGGCCACGCACAGAGGGCTCGCTGTGCGGCAGATCCGTTCCAGCGTCGAGTGCGGCCCCTGAAGGAGTGTGGTGACTCTGGGTGGTTGCACGGCCAAGCGGTAGCACGGCAGGGGGGGGGGGTCGCTCCCTCTCCTTGGGAAACAGAAAATTGGTGCCTTATTGACGTCAAGCAGAGAAGACACGTTGAATGTTTTCTTTGGTAAACTAGGGCACCTATTTAAAATGCATTGAAATTACGCGACCGCCTCCACCCCCACCCCCCCCAGTTCGGGGAAGTGTTAGGATCCTTCTCTAGGAAGCAGGTTTTGTTATTTGTTGCAGAGGATTTCAGTTCAGGCCCTGGAGCCGTCTGCTTCACAGTAGACATTACAGTTCCGGTGATATCATTCAAAAGCGAGTAGGCCGAGGGGAGGCACCTTGCTCCACAATTGAAAAAATAAAAACTCCTTAACTCTGAAAACCACGTGCTAACATTCTCCCTGAGCATCCACAAAAATACGATCACAAAGCTGTTCAGCTTTTACTCACGCAAGTTACATTTTCACATTGTGGGCATAACTCAAGCGGTGATGGCAAAGCAGCCCTGCAGCAGCTGTAGTGCGGGTCCTTTCTTAGAGGGATACGGGAGGCACGCTAACGTTGAACGAACCGCATCCTCGACTTGACAACCCCGGAGCGGCTTTAACGACCCCCCTCCCCCCACTGCACAGTGAGCGCGTGGTCCCAGGGGGGCCGCCATGCCGAAGAAAAAGGGCCCCAAGAAGCCCAAGGGCACCAAAGTGACGCTGGCGATGGCGCAGAACCGCATGCGCACCACGCTCGACGGCAAGCGCCGGCTGGACCTCAGCAACATGGGCATCGCCTCCTTCCCCAAGAGCATCCTCAAGCTGAGCGACGTGGAGGAGCTGGACCTGAGCCGCAACGCGCTGCGCTCGCTGCCCGACACCGTGGGCCGCTTCCAAAACCTGCGCTGGCTCGACCTGCACAGCAACCGCCTGGAGAGCGTGCCGCCGGCCGTGGGCTCGCTGCTCAAGCTGGTGCACCTCAACCTGTGCAACAACCGCCTCACGGCCGACGGGCTGCCCCGCGAGCTGGCGCAGCTGCGCATCCTCCGCAACCTCAACCTGGGCCTCAATGCGCTGGAGCGGCTGCCCGGCTGGCTCGCGGCGCTCAAGGAGCTCACCGAAATCGGTCTCTTCGACAACCGGCTCAAGGGCCTGCCGGACGCCGTCATCAAGCTGCCCAAGATCCAGCGCCTCAACGTCAAGCGCAACCCGTTCCCCGAGCCGACGGACAAGGCCGCCGGTGGCCGCGAGGTGGAGCGCGAGCGAGGCTTGCTGCTGGTGCCGCGCCAGGTCATGTGCGCGCCGTGCCGGGAGCACTGCGAGCACGAGCGGGAGAGGATCCGCCAGCTGAGGGAGGCGGCGCTGGCCGCCGCGTTGGCTGCGGCGGTGCGGAGACCGCGTGTCGGCGCCGTGAGGTCGCAGCAAACCGCGTCCACCGACACGCAGGCCGACACACCGTGGAAGTGAACGGTGGTGGTGCCGGCGCGCCTCTAATCCAGCACGTTGGAGTGCGTACTACTTCTTCACCCCGCTTGGATCCCGCTCGGATGAAGGGGTAGCACGGGAGATTGCAGCACAAGCAAGGTGGTTCGTGAGCCTGTCTGTACGACACACAATTGAGTGCTACCTCCTCGTATTGTGTGGTGGGTTTTCCCCGGGTGCTATGGTTTCCTGGCATTGCAAATCACTCCTGAGTGGAATTGGCCAAACATTCCAATGCAGGCCTCTCAATATAAAGGGCCTCTCTCTCGAGACCCCCTGAATACGTCCTTGTTATTCATTGCAAAAATTACCCCAATATATTCCGACCGTGCAATCGGCATTACACAGCGAGCCGTGGTGGTGAGAGACCGCGAGAGAACGGCGTAGACCTCGTAGCACTGTGTTGTTGGAAATGACCTCGGCTAATTCTGGAGTCCCCAAGGCAGACCCCTCCACCCTGGTGACACAGTGGGCAGGTGGAGCGATATGAGCACCAACACACAGCGAGCTGATCCCTGCATACGTCGCCCCCTTCTCAGAGAGAGACCCCGACACCTGGCTTTGGGCGCGTCCGGCGTGTGCGTTTCCAGGATATAATTATTCTAAACTTTCATCTTCTAAACGTATTTTCTTCATGTTGTAAACAAATATTCACAAACAATGTGTGCATGGCACGTGTTTGTGTCCCCCCCCCCCCACCTATATAATTATTTCTCAAGTGATTTCCTGTTCACTTGAGCATCTCCTATCTACATCCCTGAGCCAGTGATTGAAGTTTCACATTGCTATGGCAGAGGTGAGGATATTCGTTGGGCAACCACTGTTGACTTCCCCACAAGGCGGTACTCATTTTATTGGGCCCGGAGACAGGGATGATGGGCGGCTCAGTCAACCCACAACCGGGATTTGAACTCACGACCTTCTGCTTGCGAGCCGCTTCGTTGTACCGCTGAGCCGGATATAAAATTTTACGCGGAGAAACTAACCACAGGTGCTTGAGCGTACCGCCACCCATAATGAGTGACACACTGCTATAATTACACTCATAAACCTGGGTGAATAACGATGTCTAATTTAGCACAATGACGAATAATGAATAAAAAAACTACTTCCCATCAATCTGTGTGTTGAGACTTTGCTTCACACAGACGTGATTTTAATTGGACCCGCGTGTGTGCGTGTGTTTGTTTTTAGATCACAGATGCACAGGCTCCAAGCTTTTTAACGCAGAGAACCTGGCACCAATGATAGTCTAACAGATACGAGCCAAGGAGATAGGGTGAACACGGTTCTTGAGCCGAACGAGGCCTTAATAACTCAGGGAAAAGAGGCGATGGGAGGGAATTCTGAGCAGTGTGAAAAATAAGGCAGAAAGAGAAGGTTTGTGACGTGCAGTGTGGTGCTTGAGTGAGTGGGTGGGTGAGTGGGTGGGTGAATGTATTGTTACGACCTGCAGTGTGGAAGTTGCACGCAGTGAGGATGAGTGGAAACGGCCCATTTGGTAGTGCGATGGCGTGAAGACGACTGCTGGAACAATGCCCATGTGTAATGGATGTTGGAGCTGTTGGCAAAGCCATTTTTACGTAGCCTATGAATGCACCTGGTCTCGTGAGATCATGGAAGCTAAGCAAGTTTCACCCTGGACAGGGCTTGGATGGGCAACCACCGCGCATTAAATATTTGTCTGGGGCTGTTGTCGGGCTACGCTGTCAGCATAGGGCAGTGCGGCAAAAACTAGCCATGTACTGTACTATGCCTCAACATCTATGCTCCCAGCTTTCATCAGCCGCACTGAGCAGTGCGGTGAAGTATGGTCACACAAGCTCCATGACCCGCACAGCGTGGGGAGGCCCTCATCCAGCAGTGGACTGACAAAAGGGCTGCACGTGTACACATACGAGCAGAATAAATTACGTTTGAAGCTGTCACAAATCAGATCTCTAAAGTAAAACAGCCGGTGCGGTTGAGGCCACCACCTCACCTCACACACCTCACCGTCGCTTCCTTCTTCTTTGCAAATCACGCAACTGTGGCTCAGAACCAACGCACGACCTCCACAGTGTGTTCTTGTGACCAGATGCACGTCCGTGTGAGACTCACCCCTCCACGCTGGTGTTGGGCCTTTGGCCAGAGACGGACTCGCTGCTGTCGGCCAGAGACGGCACCACCGACAGGAACCTTCACGCACGCACAGCGCAACAACAAGTGTAACACTTTATGAAAACGATTATCACACGTGTTTACCCAGGAGAGGATCACCGAGGAGTCTCAAGCCCTCCCTGATCACAGTGGGGATGTGCAGGATAAACCAGAATGGCGGGATTGGTCAAATGTGTCAGTGAGATGGGCCAGATGGATAAGGCGTGAGCCGCATGGGCCGGGTAGGCCGGGTGGGCCGCGTGGGACAGATGGGCCGGGTCGGCCGGGTGGGCGTACCTCTGGTGCACCTTGTTGCGGATGCCCCTTGGGAAGGCGAGTAGGTAGTTCCGTCCGTCGCTGGAGAAAACCTCGATTGCGATTGGCTGAATTGGAGACACCGCGTCCAAACAAAGAGGCAAGGGCAGAGGCTGCGAGTCAGCAATCAGGGTCACACGTTAGACTATCTTGCTCTCGTTTATTTCTTTTGTATTCGTAAAAGGGTGTTGTTTGTACTGTCTGGTTTGAAGCGCCTGGCTCGTTTGTCAATTCTCATTTGTTAATCAATCCAAATTCTCAGGTTTTTTCGGTAAAGTCACGTAGGTAAAACATTAAAAGTAATGAAAGTAAAATAAAACAAAACAAAAATAAAAATAAAATTCACGACGTTTCGGAGGCAACACAAGTCTCCGTCATCAGGTGGGACCGTCACAGCCAGATTAGCTGCATCAAGTGAAGCAATGATTCAAAATGTAATCCCTTATAAGCAAGTTGAAGGGGGGGAGGAGAGGGGGGGGGGAGTTCATCAGAATGTGGTAGCCAATGAATGGAACGTATCGGGAGGGAGGGGGGTGGGAGGGGGAGGGAGCCAACAAAACATTTGGCGACGGCTTGGACGCGGCTGCTGCGCACGCCAACACAATGGGCAGAAAGGGGGGAGGGGAGGTCTGATACACATGATAGAACAAAGGAACGAAAATGCCCATGTTTATACCAATGCAGGCTGAAAAATGAAGAGAGTACTGTTAAAAATAACTGGGGATGTTAACACTCGGTGAAGTAAATTAAAATAGTGCCTGTCAGATAAGATGGTCCAAAAAGTGTAATTAAGTCTTTTTTGCGTGGTTAATAACATCTTTCCAGTGATTACTGAGTTTGTACCCATCATCACGGTTGAAATTATGTCTGTGTTTGTATATTTGTATGGCTTCGTGTACAAACCTTTGATGGTAGCCAGGAGGCTTGCAGAGAACCTTGGTCTCGGAAAAGACAATATCATGAGAGCCCGCCGAGTTGTAGCAATGATCGGCGACGGCCGAAGAATCAGTTCTGCCGTGTTTCAGATCTGACTTGTGCTCGCGGACACGATCAGCAACATGACGTTTTGTTTCTCCAATGTAGCAATCACCACAAATGCAACTCAATTTGTAGACTCCAGGATACTGTAAGTCAGGAACGACATCCTTCACAGATGGAATCAGATCACGGATTTTATGCACTGTGCTGAATCGGACTTGGATCTTATGTTTGTTTAGAATTTTGGAGATCTTTTTGGTCACGCCTGCTATGTATGGTAACGTGATAGTTTTGGTCGGAGTTTCATGTGGTTGTTTCTGTGTGGTGGGAGAGACAGCTTGGCGGATAGTACGGTCAGAGTATCCGTTCATCCTGAGGGCCCGATGTACATGTCTTAATTCATCAGTCAGGTGGTGTTGGTCAGAAATGCCATGGGCTCTGTGGTATAGCGTTTTGATGAGAGAATTCTTTTGAGATGGGTGGTGGTGGGAATCCGGTTTCAGGTAGGAATCTGTGTGGGTGGCTTTCCTGTAGACAGAATGTCCCAAGGATCCGTCAAGCCTCCTCTTAAACAGAATATCCAAGAATGGTAGTTTACCGTCTTTCTCCACTTCCATGGTGAATCTGATAGATGGGTGTCTAGAATTGATGTGGTCCAAGAAGTGGTTCAATGCTGGGAGGCCATGTGGCCAGATGACGAAAGTGTCATCCACATATCTCTTCCACAGGGAAGGACGCAGGGTGGATGTCTGGATGGCGTCTGATTCAAACTTTTCCATGAAAATGTTGGCTATAACTGGTGACAAGGGGGAGCCCATAGGGGTACCCTCATTCTGTTTGTAGAAGGTGCCATTCCAGGTAAAATAGGTGTTGGTGAGGCAATGCCTAACCAGCGCAGGTACATCAGAATTCAATCCCTGTTGGACTAAGTCCTCAATTATTGTTAGGGTGTCCGGTACTGGGACTTTGGTAAACAAAGATACTACATCAAAGCTGACGAGAATGTCATCAGGAGATAGTACCATGTCCTTAACCATAGAGACTAATTGGGTTGAGTTGAGTACTGCCGAAGAGGTCTTGCCTGTGAAGGGGAGCAGAGTATCTGATAGAAAACGAGCTAGTTTGTACGTCGGAGAGTTTATCGTCGACACGATGGGTCGTAGCGGGGTGCCTTCTTTATGGATTTTAGGAAGACCATAGAGTCTGGGAGGTCTTGCCGCCGATGGTTTTAGAGAGGGACGTTTGCTTGGTTCGATTAGGGAAGTCGAACTCATGATGATACTGTTGGTTTTTGTCGT
This sequence comes from Lampetra fluviatilis, assembly GCF_964198595.1. Lineage (NCBI taxonomy): Eukaryota > Metazoa > Chordata > Hyperoartia > Petromyzontiformes > Petromyzontidae > Lampetra > Lampetra fluviatilis. Next base: position 9,643,131 of record NC_136315.1, read on the forward strand.
TAGGCTTTTAGTGGGATCGTTTTTAATTTTGGAGTAACTCCCATCATTAAGAAGGTCCAGGATTTTGTTGTTGTATGAATCTTTATCCATGATGACCGTGGCATTGCCCTTGTCTGCCGAGAGGATGACTATATCATCTCTCTTTTTTAAATTCGCGAGTTCAGAGCGTTCGTTTTTGCTGATGTTACTAGTGGGTTTCTTAGCATTCTTGAGAATAGTAGCTATTTCAGCTCTTGCTACATCAGCATGGATGTGTCCTATGCCTCTGAGGGCTACATCAATCTGAGAAATCATATCCTCTACTGGTATATATTTAGGGGTGACGGCGAAATTTAGTCCTTTGGCCAGTACCGTTTTTAAAACAAAACAAAAATATGATATTGTCTTTTCCGAGACCAAGGTTCTCTGCAAGCCTCCTGGCTACCATCAAAGGTTTGTACACGAAGCCATACAAATATACAAACACAGACATAATTTCAACCGTGATGATGGGTACAAACTCAGTAATCACTGGAAAGATGTTATTAACCACGCAAAAAAGACTTAATTACACTTTTTGGACCATCTTATCTGACAGGCACTATTTTAATTTACTTCACCGAGTGTTAACATCCCCAGTTATTTTTAACAGTACTCTCTTCATTTTTCAGCCTGCATTGGTATAAACATGGGCATTTTCGTTCCTTTGTTCTATCATGTGTATCAGACCTCCCCTCCCCCCTTTCTGCCCATTGTGTTGGCGTGCGCAGCAGCCGCGTCCAAGCCGTCGCCAAATGTTTTGTTGGCTCCCTCCCCCTCCCACCCCCCTCCCTCCCGATACGTTCCATTCATTGGCTACCACATTCTGATGAACTCCCCCCCCCTCTCCTCCCCCCCTTCAACTTGCTTATAAGGGATTACATTTTGAATCATTGCTTCACTTGATGCAGCTAATCTGGCTGTGACGGTCCCACCTGATGACGGAGACTTGTGTTGCCTCCGAAACGTCGTGAATTTTATTTTTATTTTTGTTTTGTTTTATTTTACTTTCATTACTTTTAATGTTTTACCTACGTGACTTTACCGAAAAAACCTGAGAATATGAATCATTGCAGTCACGAAAGCTTCAAATCTAGAATTAATCCAAAAGCAAAATTTTTATGGAACAGAAAATGAAGAGTGCAAAAAGAAGCATGGGATGATGCAAAATGGGAATTACATGTACAGCAAGAAACATAAACAAGTGGATTAGAGAACATACGCATGGGTGGATAGTTGGTTGGGATTAGGTTCAGTGGGAGGGTAAGCACTCATGCATGGCTGGCAGGTTAGGATTAAGAGGTTAGAGTTAGGAGGGCTAGTACTGGTCACCGGTTTATTCATAGGTTAGGGGTGGGGCTCTCATTCCCTCGCTCAATGTGTTCCACCCACAACGCAGCTCACCGCTCCTCCTCTCCCCGTCGCGCCGCGCGTCACGATCAGTTCACGACGGCGCTCGGCGTGCGGCACCACACACTCTCACCTGCAGGAGGTAGCGCCGCTTGTGCACCTCGCGCTCTCACCTGCAGGAGGTAGCACCGCTTGTGCACCACGCGCTCTCACCTGCAGGAGGTAGCGCCGCTTGTGCACCTCGCGCTCTCACCTGCAGGAGGTAGCGCCGCTTGTGCACCTCGCGCTCTCACCTGCAGGAGGTAGCGCCGCTTGTGCGCCACGCGCTCTCACCTGCAGGAGGTAGCGCCGCTTGTGCACCTCGCGCTCTCACCTGCAGGAGGTAGCGCCGCTTGTGCACCTCGCGCTCTCACCTGCAGGAGGTAGCGCCGCTTGTGCGCCACGCGCTCTCACCTGCAGGAGGTAGCGCCGCTTGTGCACCTCGCGCTCTCACCTGCAGGAGGTAGCGCCGCTTGTGCACCTCGCACTCTCACCTGCAGGAGGTAGCGCCGCTTGTGCACCTCGCACTCTCACCTGCAGGAGGTAGCGCCGCTTGTGCACCTCGCACTCTCACCTGCAGGAGGTAGCGCCGCTTGTGCACCTCGCGCTCTCACCTGCAGGAGGTAGCGCCGCTTGTGCACCTCGCGCTCTCACCTGCAGGAGGTAGCGCCGCTTGTGCACCTCGCGCTCTCACCTGCAGGAGGTAGCGCCGCTTGTGCACCTCGCGCACGTCCTCGTAGGCGAACTTGCTGCACGTCCTCTTGAGCTGGCATGGGCCCTGGCGCGAGCCCTTGGGGATGATGGCATCTTGTTCACTGGCAGAAACAAAAACATCGGGGAAAGCTAAATTAGCACCGTCGAGTGGCAGCAGCAGCAGCAGCAGTCGGGGAGGTGCTGTGCTCAGGGTGGGCGAGCACCATGGTAGCCGTGACAAAAACATTTCACTTCGAAATTTCCCTGGGGGGGAGGGAGGGGGGGTCCACACATGTCAAGCCTTTTAAAGAGGGCCTGCCGTTAATATAAGTAAAAAATGCCAAAGCATTTTCTCCGGCATATATAAGAATAAAATACACATTTTTAAGGTCTTACAGGGAAGGTGGCGATTCCCCCCCTTTTGGATCAACGACTCTTTGTCAGGAAGGTCTTGAGATGTTTGGCAAACACCATGGGGAGGGGAGGAGAAGACGACGGGGGGGGGGGTATGAAGTGGGGGGAACAAGAGGAGGAAGGAGCAGAAGGACGTAGAGACAGGAGGAGAAAGAGGACAGGGTGCACAGGGAGGAGGTGGCCGGTACCTGGCGGGCAGGTGGTCGATGTCGCAGATCTCTCGCGTGGCCGTCACCGTGAAGCCGTCGATGACGTAGAAGTGCTCCTTGCCGAAGAGGAGCAGCCCCTCGCTCGTGTCCAGACCTTGTACCCGTGCGCAGCGGTACAGGTGGCAGATCTACAGAGGAGCGAGCGAATGAGAGAGGGGGGACGGTTACATTTAAAATATAATGAAGCCAACGGGCTTGGGCAGATGGGGCAAATAATTTCAGGAATATTATTCATAATAAAGGTTTTTGGGTTAGATTGCGTTACTATGTGTCGTAACCATCCACCACCCGACACAGCCAATTAGTAAGGGATTTTTCATGTAAACAAAAGGCCAATTAGTTACTACTTTAGCCCACCAGTGTGTTGGAGCGTAAATACACAACATTTACAATTTGAGTTGTACGACGTTTCGCTGGTAATACCATCCAGCATCATCGGGCGATTTGCCAGAATAGTGCAGCAATCCACCTGGTTCCTGTCTTAAATAGAACAGGACGACGTCATCACTGAACCCAATCATATTATTATTGATTTCATATTAATTAAATGTTCATTATAAAATGTGAATTACATTTCTCTTGCATAATATTACATGTATCTCATATGAGAGACATCAAGAATTACTATTAAAGATTGAATTACAATTTTATAATTATTGAAAGATATTAAAAATAGCCTGTGACAGTGGTTCTCAACCGTATGGGTCCCGCGGACCTCCTTGCATGAAAACAAATACATCTCGTTAGACGTCAGTCGCTAATGTCAGTCACCGACATCATCAGCGATCAGCAGATTCAGTCAACAGCCCGCCAAATACAAACTAGAGTTTAACGGGCCGTAAACATTCGAGTTTTTTTGTGAAAAAATTATTCTAAATATTTGCAACCTCTTATCCAACGGCCGTGTAAGGAGTATCATGGGACCTTTTTGCCAGGCTCAAAGTATAAAAATAACAAGAATAGGTTTTACCCTTTCTGTTAAGATATTCAAACACCAAATAGAAACCTTCTGCAAGGAATCAAGTCTGCGTTAACCACAGGTACTTGTGGAGAACATGCAAACAAACATGCTCTGATAATATACGTGTAAAGAGCGTTTCAAATTCTATCACACTATACTATGAAGCGTTTTGGGAAAGGGCCAAAGCTGCCACCCCCCCTCCACCCCCCCCGTGTCAAGTTTCTCGCTGCCCGCTGTGGCGGCGGTGGCACCTTCTCTCCCTCCTCCAGGAGCCGCAGCACCGTCTGATTGTCGGTCTTCTCCTCGCTCTCTCCTCCGACCGCGTCGCCCTGCATCTCGGCGCCGCCCTCGGAGCCCTCCTCCTCGCTGGGGTCCGGAACGGAGCGCGAGCGCCGCAGGGGCGCCTTCACGATGCCTGCGCAGGCAGCACAGCCGTCGAGTTACGTTAGGGACTTCTGCGACAAGACACCGGGCCAGATCTATCCGAGCTCCATACCTTCCCCCCCGCTCCATCAGTCACAATAGCTCAGTCAGGAAGTGAAAAAAAAAGTCTTCGGCACAAAATAAACAACCAAGATACTTCTTCGCCAGGCCAGTAACGCAGCCATTCCACAACAGCTCTGATAGGATTGCAGTGTTGATGAGTTTACTACGGGGTTGACCGTTGAATCAAACCGGCCGTGTTAGCGGTGACGGCAGTGATTATAATCACCGATTATAATCATTATAATCACCGATGATAATCAGTGTCGTCACCACTTACACGCGCTGGGGCGTTTTCGCCCGTGCCATCGCGTACATGCATGCGTGCGCGGGCTCGTGGTCATGCAGTGCGTGCATGCGCACCCCTGACGCGTGCGATGGTGTCGTCGCCGCCGCTGCCGCCGTGCTGTTCGCTGTCGGGCGGCGCGCTGTCCACCTCGGCCGCCTCCTCCGGCGCGACGGACTCGAGCGCGCCGCACGCCGAGCGCCGCTTGTAGAACTCCTTGCTGTCGTGGCTCACGGCGCGCCGGTACTTCCCCGGCCGCTGCGGCAGTCGCGGCAATGGCACGCAAGCGGCACGGCAGACGAAGCGCGCGTCAGTCATCGTGGCCATCGCCGCATTTTGCGTTTGCGCCGTTCCCGTAGCACACGGCGGTCACGAAGCGAGGCGCTGCGATGTTTCACAGACACTGTTTCGCAGCAGGGGTCGATGTTGCTCTCTGTAATCCCAACTGTGCCGGTGCACAATGGCCTACTCTTATCAAAGGACGTTACAGGTTCTTTAACGTCCACTGTTAAGCAGACGGTGCATAGTGTTTTACGGTCAACGCACCAGCAGTACCGATCACGATTCGAAGCGTGAACCTCCACAACAAGCGGCGGATTACTCAATTGGAAAACATGCAACAATCATCGCTCCCCTACGGGCAGGCTCGTGCCCACTTGCAGGCCTGTGCCGAGCCACCTTGCACCATACAGGGGCCACAGGTGCCGCTGGATGCGCCACTTCAAACGTTTGAGATGAGGCGCGATGTAAGGCACTCTGTGTTGAAGATGCATTTAAACTGGCGCAATATGAATGCAACGTATACTTTAACGGTGACATCACGATGGTCACGATGATGATGATGGTCATGATGATTAGCGCGAGCCTCACGTGCTGACTTGCGGCGGCCGGGGACGACGGCTCCCCGTCGGGCGCGTACGGGTAGTGCACGTAGAACATGTCGTTGCGCAGCATCTTCTTACGCGTCCGACACGGCCCCTCCGTCATGTCCAGCATCCACTTGTCGAGGTGCGAGCCCACGGGGGGCCCCCAGAGCCCCCGCTCGCGTGTCAGCTCCCCCTCCAGCTGGCTGAACTCCTCCGACACGTAGCGCTGCGCATTCTGCTGGCGCTGAACGTGTGCACGGGCGGACACGCGGGGGTTAAATCCAGAAAGGGCATCAGTTCCGACAATGACGGTGATGATGACAATAAAATTGACAGAGTGATGTGTTTATTGGATCAGCGGGTGCGGGTGGCATTGCTGCACTTGGCCTTCAACTCAGCTCTATGCAGGCCACGTGGGTTTGTTGATCGCACGCACAAGTCCGTGAAACTCCCTCCCTACCCATGGGCATCGGGGTCACCATCTCCTGGTTTGTCAAGATGTGATGGCAGTCCGGAAAGTGGATTCATATCTCCTTTGCACGTGCGGATTTTCTCTGTGTACTCCACTCATTAAACATCCCAATATAAGGCAACATAACTTGAGCAACACTTTGCCCCGTCTCTGGCTGCCTTCTCGCTTGTCTGTGGTTTTTCCCGCAAATGTGCGCGTTACAAATTAGCCTAATTATTGTATTTATCTGAATAATAACAACGCTGTTGTCTAGAACAACACAAAGGCTCTGCCCCCGTCTCCCCCTCCCACCCAACCTCCGGCAACAGCGGCGCTCACCTCCACGTGCTGCCGGTGCTGGAAGCTGACGAGGTCACGCACGACCGCCACGTGGGTGAACATCCAGCCCGTGGCGTCCTGCAGAGAGGGCGCCGCGGCCCGGCCGGCGCCGGCCTCCTTGCGGTACTTGCGGCCCCCGGTGAGCACCGAGAGTGCGAAGCCGCTGCTCACGCGGTACAGCTTCGATTGCACGGCCGAGCCCACGGCCGCCTCGCCCCGGCCAATCAGCTTCTTCTCATGGGCTGCAACATTATCATCATTGTTGTCGTCAGTGTCGTGGGGTGGGTGGATGGGTGAGTGGGTGTGTGCTTGGGTGGTTAATTGGATTGGTGGTTGGTTGGGTGGAAGGTTTTTTGGGTGGGTGGGTGGGTGGGTGGAGTAACTGAGTGGATGACAGAGTAGTTGCTTCAGTAGCAATATTATCATGATCATTATCGACACCAATATCACCACCATCATCCATCAACACCACCACTACCACCATCACCAACACCATCATCATAACGATTATCACCACATCACCATCACCATCATCACCACGACCACAATGACCACCACCACTGATGAGTGAGGCGGGTGCCTGTGCATGTCTGTGTCCGTGGGCCGCACCAAGGTGTGTCTGCCAGCACTTGGAGGCCGGCTCCTCCAGAATGCTGCGTGCGGCGGTGATGTCAACGCCGCTAGTCTCGCTGTTCGGCAGCGACACGCGAAACCAGTCTTCCACGGCATGGCGCCGGTTCACCATCAGCTCGGCCCACACGCGCCGCACGGCCTTCAGCAACAGCTGCCGCCCTGCCGCACAAGAGCGCAGGACGACAAAGAACCCCCGTAAAGCTCCAGGCTGTTGGGGCAAGTGCCGCGAGAGAGGCGCCCGTTGAGGCCGACACGGCGCATGACGGGGTGGGGTGGCAACCGCCACAACTGGCTGCCAACTCCCCAGTGCTGTTTTGACACTGCCCCAGGTGCTCATTTAAGGCTAAGTCGATCTAGGGCAGTCCCAGGATCGGTGCAAATTATCGTCATCGGTGTTTTGGTGGTCATGAGAAGGAATCGAACTCAGGTCGCTGGGTTCATAGAGCAGCACGCTAACCACGACGCTACTGCTCCCCGCACACCCACCCACACGCACGCAACTGGATAGTTTTCAGAGGGCTCAAGCGCTGGTGCCATACCTTCACTGGTGTCTGGGCCGTGACATCGGTCTGACTCGAGCTCAGGAGCCAGGGTCACGTGCCACGTGGTCATGCGACCCTCCGCCTCCAGGCCAAACCCGTCCGGGTGGCTGCAACACAACAGCACAACAACTCAACAACTCGCCCGCAAGTGACCGTCTCTCATTGTCCCAGAAAACACTGCCATCCGTAGAGCTCTCTCATCATCCTCATCACTGGCCATGTGGCCTCTGAGTTGTTGTTGGGAGGCAACTGCTTTCCAACAACAATAATGTTAGACTTGTAACGTTATTCGTTCGCTCTCTTTGACAACGAATGACTCAAGAGGCACGAGAAACCACGGACAGGCAGGAATAATGCAGCCAGGCTTTTAGCCGGTGCAAACAATTGATAAAGCTCTGTTGTCCTCTATATATTAAGATGTTTCGTGCTTACTTGTGGGAGGAAACCGGAGTACCAAATAAAACGCCTGCTGGGGGTGAGATTCACCCACTTTGTTGTACTGCCACCACCTGGCCAGTGAGGGTAGGCATCCCGACACTCATGGGAAAGGGAGTTTTAAAAATGTGTGTGACCCATCAACCCCCGCTGCCTCCATAGTGCTGGGGCAGGTGTGCCCCACCACCGCCCAGTGGCATCTTTTACAAGCCTCCTCCACACAACAACAAAGGCAAAGATCACCTATAGAGCATTTTAACAGATGACCACCTAATGAAGCAGAACACCTATTGAGGTCGGAATAGCACACGAAGGGGTAGGTGGCCAGTACCATGCCCAGCCGCCTTTGTCTCTACAATGCTGATATATATCACATTGCAACAGGTACTCATTCAAGACTACGTTTGACCTAGGTTAGGCTCAGGAACCTGTTCAGATATTCATCACTGATGTTGGCTTTAAGCAGGAGTCAACCTCGGGTCGCAATGTTTATAGCGCTTTGCGGTAACTACTATATGACCGCTCTCCACAAGCACCCACATATACTTACACATGTACACACACCAAGAACAACATGACCCAGCCAACGCAGCCCTGCCTGCCGGAGGAGCTCACTGATGGGACTGTGTCCTGATCTTTCAAGGATTTGCGTGCTCCACACGTGCGAACACACGCACGCAGAGCTCACCTGCCCGCGTAGAGCTGCATGAGGCAGTAGACGAGGCAGCCCAGGAACTCTGGGTCGGGGTTGTGTGCGCCAAAGATAAGCGCGCGCTGCGTGGTGAGCGTGCGCAGCGCGTCCAGCAGGGAGATCTGCTGCGAGACGGTGCGGTGGGGCCGCGACAGCTGGTAGAGCACGCTGCGGTTCAGGCACTGGTAGAGGATGTCCGCCGACAGGCCCGGGGCCTTGCGCTTGGACTGCGCGAGGGGGGAGCAGCCGATTCGGCAGGGAGGAGGAGACACGGTCCAGTTTGATTGGCTTGTTTTATCGCATAGAGATAATAATGCGCTTAAATGCAACTCAAAGCGCCTTATCACATCTAAAAATAAGGGAACCACCAGTGGCAGCTCTCCCTGTGTGGCACACATTTCTTCGGACTTCATCGCTGCCTGCCGGATTTTACCGACGGTCTCTCGCAACCCCTCGAGTCAAGAGCCCTCGGTGTAACACAGCCCAACGCGGTCCGCGTGCTCCAATCCCGACCCGTGGACCCGGGGCGGCCAGGGCGCTCACCTGCGTGATGAGCTGCAGCAGGGAGTCGACCACCTGCTTGGAGTCACGGGCGTACATGCCCTGCCACAGCTTGTCCACCAGCCTCTGCGCCACGTACAGCGTGTTGGCGACCAGCGTCGAGTAGCTCCCGCCGGCCGCCAGCGGGATGGATGCATCCTCGCCTGCGCGCGACCGCAACAGGTTAGGAAATGGCCAGTAATTTCTTGCTGAAATAATGATCGTGAGCTTGTTTTTGGTATGGCCGCCCTCCTTTCCGCCGGAGCACTTTACACGCGATAAACAAGTCACATCTCATCTCAAAACATGTTAAAGGGCACCCCTAGTGGCAGTGGTTCCTGCTTGATGCAAGCACTGGGGAGGTGCTCATCCCCTGTATATAAACCGGAGCCAGTGGGGGAAATTCCACATTCCTATGGTGAATCTACGGTGCATGCATGGCATACCTGTGATCCTGTGGTGAAACTGTCCGACAAAAACATGGCCCTTCTGTGAATCAATGCTGAACGCTGTGGTGAATGTACAAAGTGATGGTAAATTAATCAAATTGTTGGGTACCGATGATAAATCTACGGTGAACCCATGTGCCTGCAAACCACCATCCACACAACACCAGCCAGAACCCTAACCATGCCCTAACCCTAACCGACATGGCCAACCAGACCCTAAGCCTGCCCTACCGCAAACCACACTGGCCAAACAATCTCTGCTGTGTGCGATTGTCTGTGTTTGGAGGTAGTGGCACCGCACCCAGCAGCACGTCAGCCGCCAGCAGATGCTCCATGACCCCAACAATGAGGTCAGTCTGGAACTCCTTCTGCTGCGCCTTGGTGGAGCGGTCAGGGGACGCCTGGGTCACACACACACACACACATTCATGCCGATGTTTACACATCACACCAGCTACTCATTCAAGGCCGAGTGATCTTGGAGGAGGCCCAGGATTGGTTCAGATAATCGTCAATGTTGTTGGCAATGAACAGGAATCGAACTCCGGTCGCCAGGTTTGTTGCGCACCACGCTAACCGCTACCACTCACAATACGCAACAGGCACACATGCAATAGACAACAAGCACACACACACACACACGTGTGCCCTCTGACCTCAAGCAACACGTCAAGGGCAAGCGTCTGCTTGGAGGCCGGCAGCAGGCACAGGTTGTCCACCACGATGACGCGCATGAAGTCCAGGACGATCTTGCGAGCCGGGTGGCTCGCCAGCAGGGCCTTTCCGGCCACGCTCACCGACTCCGACTGGCTGCGGTTGAGGCCGCCCCCGTCCGGCCCCACTATCGACTTGTACTCGTCAGCCGGAGAGCCCACGTCCAGGATGTCCTCAAAGTCACTCGACTGCCACCACCACGAAGGAGGGAGGGGCGGGGAGGGTGGAGTACCGCCAGCATCATCAGCAGCATCGGTATCTTGACCGTCATCATCAGTTGTATAATAGTCAAAAGCAGCATTTGAAAATCATAGTCATCGTCAAAAGCATCACTTTCATTGTCACCATTAGAGCATCATTGGCATAATCGTCATCAGCAGTATCCTCAGCAACATCATCACCATGAGCATCATCTTCACTGTCTAGGCCATCACTATCATAACCATCATCACAGTGGTGGCGTTGGTGGTTGTGGTGCTGCCCGAGGGCCTCACCATCTCTGAGACGGGGCGGCTGTGCAGAGGGAAGAGCGTCGCCGCCAGCGCCGAGAGGAAGTCAGGGCTGCTCCACAGCGACGCCATGTCGGCCACGTTGTGGTAGAGGTAGCGGAAGAACTGCAGCAGCGTGACCGGGTACTCCCTGAGCCACGAGCCCTCCTCCTCCGACTGCCATGGCTGCACAGCAATGACAAAAATCCCCCGTATAGCCTTAACAGACTGTTGGGGCAAGTGCTGTTAGTGAGCATCGATGAAGGCCGGCACAGTAGACGAGGGGGTGAGTGGCCAGCACCACCCCCAACTGCCTTTGTCTACCCAGTGGCGATATTTTTACACACTGCACCAGGTACTCATTTGAGGCCAAGTCGACCTAGGAGAGGCACAGGGCCGGTTCAGATATTCGTCACTGGTGTTGGCTGTAAGCGGGAATCGAACTCGGGTTGGTGGGTTCGTAGCGCAGCGCGCTAACCGTGACACAACCGTTCCCCACGGCTGCACGGCATCATGACACACAAACTCAATCGTTGTGGCAGGGTGGCGCAATTGGCCTGTGTTACATTCGAGTCTCGGGCGCCGTTCTGTGCGGAGTTTATATGTTCTCCAAAAGTGTTCTGTGTGCATTTCTTCCAGTTTCCTTCCATAATACAAAACATATATGATGTAGCTGGTATTGACCAAACATCCTAATGCTGAAAAATCACCTGCAAATTACTCAATTGGGATGACACAGCAGCAACATTGCCCCCTACTGCAAAAACTTAGCAGAACCCTCCCGAATAAGAGTTTCCAAAGTCAGTGAGGATTTGCTGGGTAAACAGGCAGTAGAAACAACAACAACAACGTGTTATTTGTATATGGCGTTATTCATGCAAACTGTGTCTCAGAATGCTGTAGAATTCGTGAGGAGCTGTACCTGGTTCAGCATGCTGCGCAGCATGGACAGCAGGAGAATAGCAGCCTCAGGGCAGATGCCATTGATGGGCGCCACTGCTGCCAGTCCGGAGGATTCGCTCGCGGGGACCCCGAAGATGAACGTCCAGATCGAGTCCAGGTCAAACTAAACCAACAAGACACATACATGCGCCAACATCATCATCATCGTCACCAACCCAAACTCACCAATAACAACATAACACACACACACACATGCACCCACAGCACACACATGTGCACAATACACTCATGCTAACACACAAGGGCACGTACACAGAGACAGTATAACCATCACAATGAATTTCATTCTGCATTTAATTAGGCCAATTTCAAGCTCTGAGAATGAAAATGTCGATATGACAATTATGCGAAAAGCCTCCCTCTCGTACGCAGAGTGGGTGGGAAAGCGTTGCCCTCCACTGTGAGGACCAGAGGGATCTCAGAGGTAGTTACGTGATATTACCTTCCGTGGAGCACACTGCACGAGATCTGAGGCGATTCTTCATCTCGTGACTTCCCAAGGTGGGCGGTCACAAATAAAGATATATTTTCAAATAGGGCCCCTATATTAACAACAATAATAATGAAAAAAAACATTTTACGTATTTTCTCTGGACAATATCATCGCGCCCCCTTCCCCTTGGATCCGCCAGAGTGCCACACGACGCTGGGAGCGTGGTACGGCGGTCAAACCGGGGAAAATCCGCACGAGAAAAACAAAGCCCAGGGGGGGTGGAGAAGCACCTTGAGGTCGCCGGGCAGGCGGGCAATGGGCTGCTGCAGCAGCAGCGCCATGAGCAGGAAGTAGAGCTGCGGCACGGCGGTGTGGCGCGGCAGGAAGGCCTGCAGCACGGCGAAGCCCGGCACGTGGCACGCCTCGCGGTTGATCTCGCGCACGCTCGAGCGCCCGCCGCTGCGGCCTACATTGATGCCTGCCGGCCGGCCGGGCAAATGGGCGGGCGGAGGAAAAGCATGGACAGATGGAGGGGTCACGGCACGCGCTGGACAAGAGGCGATCGCAAATCTGTGTGGTGGCTCGCGAAGCCTCTTCATTACCCTCAACAATAGCCCGACATCTCACATCATCCTCTTCACCCACGCCTAACACACACCCCACCTCCAGCCCGAAGGTGGGTCGGCAGTAAAGCGAGCAACTCGCAATCGGAAAGTTGGGAATTTAATCCTGGTTGGAGGGTTGACTCAGCCCATCATCACTCCAGGGTCCATAAAACAGATGCCACTTTGTGGGGAAGTTATCAGTGTTTGCCCAATGGAGGGATCACCCCCGCCAAAGCAATGTGGAAGTTCCAGGGCTGTAGACAGGCGAAGGGCATCAATGACTCAATGCTCACTGGGCAGGAGATCGCCACTTCACCGACTCTTTCTAGCCCCCCCAGCCTCACCATTGCCCCAGCACCGTCCGGACATACCCAGCACGGAACCGATCTTGTTGGTGAGCACAGGCTCAGTGTGGTCGAGCCAGCCGCCCCCCGGGGCACCCTCGCGGAAGCGCGCCAGCACCGAGGGGTGGGACAGCAGCGCAAGCAGCACGCGCATGCTGGCGAGCACCGTGCTGGGGTGCAGGTGGCCCTGCGTGAAGAGCAGCAGCCAGTCGAAGCCCAGCGTCCTGATCACGTCCTCGCACGCCCTGCAGCGCCAACGCCACACGCGCACAAACACAGAGATTCCCCCATGAAACCTTTCACAGACTTTTGAGAAAGTGCTGATTGCAAGGACCTATTGAGGCCGGCATGGCACCTAAGGGGGTGGTGTGGCCAGCACCACATCTGGTCGACTTTGTCTCCCCAATGCCGAGGTTTAGGCCTGAACACCGTGCCAGGTACTAATTTAAGGATGAGGCAACCAGGGCGAGGTTCATATATTTGTCACCGATGTTGGCTGCGAATGGGAATCGAACTCGGATCGACGGGTCTGTCGAGCAGCATGCTTACCACTGTGTTACTCACACAAACAAAGATCACCCGTATAACCTTAACAGACTGTTGGGGCAAGTGCTGTTAGCGAGGCTCGCACGGCACACGAGGGGGTGGGTGGCCAGCACCACGACCGGCCGTCTTCGTCTCCCCAGTTGCGATGTTCACACATCGCACCAGGTACTCATTTTAGGCTGAGTCGACCTAGCGGAGGTCCAGGACCAGTTCAGATAATCGTCACTGGTGTTGGCCGTAAGCGGGAATCAAACTCGGGCTGCCCAGTTCGTAGCGCGGCGCGCTAACCGTTGCACTACTCGCACACACACAGAGGGTGGTCCGTGTTAAGGGTTAGGTATCAGTAATTGGTCAGATATGGTGAGTGTTAAGGCGAGGGCTGGCGATGGGATCAAAGGTATGGTTAGGGTTACAGTTGAGGTCGGTTGGCGAAGGGATTCGTGTGAAGCGTAGAGCTAGGGCTATGGTAGGGGTTACGGAAATGGTTATGGCTAGGATTTATGGTTGGGATTTGATTAAGGTTGGAGATAGGCGTTAGGGTTAGGGCTGGTGATGATGTTAGGGCCTGGGTTATGGGCTAAAGTAAGGATAAGAGTTGAATCTCGGGTTATGGCTATGCTTAGGGTTAGCACTCGCGTTGGAGCTATGTGTAAAGGTTATAGCCAGGGATATGATTGTCCTGGGGCTGGGAGCCAGGGGTCAGGATGGAGCCATGCTTAGGGTTGGGAGCCAGGGTTCAGGATGGAGCCATGCTTAGGGTTGGGAGCCAGGGTTCAGGATGGAGCCATGCTTAGGGCTGGTAGCCAGGGTTCAGGATGGAGCCATGCTTAGGGTTGGGAGCCAGGATTCGCCGCGGGCAAGTGCGCTCACGTGAGGCTGACTGCGCTCTTGTCGCGGGCACCGTGCGTCAGCAGCGCGAGGAGCGTCTCCAGCAGCTGGTTCCTGAGCCACACAGTGCGTGCCCCCCCCTGACCCGCCACCTCTTCCTCCCAGCCTGCAAGCGCCGCACACGCCACAACCACGCGCACGTCGTAAGCCACAACCAAACACGCATCACACCACAACCGCACACCACAATCCCACTTCTGTTGATGTCAGCAAAGTCCTGCTGCTGCAATTACCACAGTTATATCACTGCTGTTACCACAGTCCCACTGCCATGGTTGTTACCACAGTCCTGCTGTTGCTGTTACCACAGTTCTACTAGTGCTGCTGTTACGACAATCCCACTGCTGTTGTTGTTACCAAAGTCCTGCTGTTGCTGCTGCTGCTGCTCGTCCCTGTCGGGGCATAGCGCCTTCTCGCTGAGCAGGTGTGGGGGCAGCGTGGCGGCGAGGAAGTGTCCGAAGCGCAGCAGGTCGCCGGGCGAGGGGAAGGCCTGCAGCAGGAGGCGCAGCACGCTGGCCACGGCGCCCACGGAGGCGCGCGACAGCGAAGCGTCGCGCAGCGTCAGCAGCAGCCGCGGAACGAGCCCAAATTCACGCATGAGCCGAGCGTTACGGGTCGCCTCACTGTGGGGGGCAGACGGGGGGGGGGGGGGGGAGAGAAGTGAGTGGTCCGAGTGTGAGGGGTGGGGGGAGTGTCTTGGTACGTGTCTCTGTGTGGAAGCGAGATCGAGCGACCTTGGTAGGGAACGGTGGGCGCGGATGCACCTTGACCTGTGGGGTTGGGCAAGAGGTGGGCAGTTTAGACGTTGTGTTTGGTACAGTACAATGGATGTTGCTGCGTGGCCCTCTGCTGCCCACCATGCATGCCCACAGCATCCTCTAGCACCTGCTCTAAACAGTGGTCGGTGACCACTCGGAACCTGGAGAGTGCTTGGATGGGCGACCACTATCCAGGTTCAACCCCGCTTAGCGTCCGGGATCTGATGAGATGGTTACGGTTGCCATGACCATCGCTCATTGATTCCTCCTGTCATGTTGAAGTCTACCAGACACTGACAATTTTGTCTCATCAACACTCACTCACCACACTGCAGATCACAGCACTCACCCACTGACTCACTCATCCACTCACTCACCACACTGCAGATCACAGCACTCACCCACTTACTCTCTCACTCATCCACTCACTCACCACACTGCAGATCACAGCACTCACCCACTTACTCTCTCACTCATCCACTCACTCACCACACTGCAGGTCACAACACTCACCCACTTACTCTCTCACTCACTCATCCACTCACTCACCACACTGCAGGTCACAACACTCACCCACTTACTCTCTCACTCACTCATCCACTCACTCACCACACTGCAGGTCACAGCACTCACCCACTTACTCTCTCACTCATCCACTCACTCACACACTGCAGGTCACAACACTCACCCACTTACTCTCTCGCTCATCCACTCACTCACCACACTGCAGGTCACAACAAGTCTCTTTCTGCGTCTTCGCTCACACTGCTCCACTTTTGGAATCCCCTCCCATCGCCTCGTTCCACAAGCTTTTAGAATAATAACTTTGCTCAATTCAAGAAACATGTTGACTCGTATATGTTACAACTCTGATATTGCTGTTTGTTGCTGACCATCTTACTTTTTAGGCCTTTTAAACTTTGATCAGCCATTGAGTTAAAATGAATATATATACTGGGTGATTTAGCCGAAGGCCATTTAGACGCTGCATGAATGTAATCTGTTGCTGTGGCTATTGTTGTTTTTGTGTTCACCTGGACTCAGTAAGCAGCTCCACAAAGTGCTCCAGCAGAGACAGGTGGAGCTCGTACGGTGCATGGAGCCAGACCTGTGGTGAAGCAGGGACGCACATCGCTCGCAACACAGGACGGACACGGAGCCTTCAACTAAAACCAAACTCTCAAGAGTCGAGGTCAGGAGGTCATCACTCCAATGGCGTTAGTCCCCTTCCTTCTGCTAGATCCCACAGCTGCTGCAAAGGTGGCACTCCACCTTCAAGGACTACACGGCCCAGTGGTAGCGCGGTCGCTGTTTGTTGCAGAGGTGCGTGGGTCGAATCTGCCAGACCACTCTGGTTAATACTGCGGTTGTAATAAGTGGAATAATCCGCACCGTATGCTTCATAATCGATGTTAAAGAACCCCTGACGTCATTCACAAGCGTAGAAACCAAATTTGGCAAATTCGAAAACTACCCACAAATTACTCAATTGGAATAATAGGGTTTTCCTCTTTTTTCTGACAACAAAACTGAAACCTTTTTACGAAGAATCATGTCTGCATTACCCACAATACTTGTGGTCAAACAAAAAACACTGATAATATATGTATTGTCCTTGAAACTGTTGGTCCACACCAGAGACGGCTTTCTTTTGAGCCTCGTCTCAATTCGTGCTAGACCAGAGGACGCCAAAAGGCGCACAGCTCAAAGACAATGCACTATCAAAGTAATGAGGGCTCGGGGTACGCATCTAGATCTGGTGTGGACCAATCAGTTTCAAGGACAATGCATTCATTATCAGTGTGTTTTTTGTTTGCATTTTGACCACAAGTATTGTGGTTAATGCAGACATAATTTATTGTAAAAAGGTTTCAGTTTTCTTGCCAGAAAAAAGGGGAAAAACCCTATTATTATATTTTGGTACTGGCAAAGGAGGTATAATGATACTCAATTGGAATCATACATTCCAATCATCGCCCCCTCCGACTGGCAAATTCATTATTAGGATGGGGAGCTTTAGGAGGGAGGGAGGGAGGGAGGGCAGCACCTCGAGGTCACACAGCAGGTCCTGGAAGCCAGCGGGGTTGGGGATGAGGCTCGTCTCGCGCCCGCTGTCCAGCGTGCCGACCAGCGAGAAGGTCAGGTGCAGGATGTGGCTGTTGAGCAGAGAGCGCTTCCTCTTGAGCAGCATGGCGAGCAGCTGGTGGCGGCCATGATGACGGTTCGCGGGCAGGGCGGGGGGAACAGGGAGAGAGCCACTCCTTTGGTAACCAGCGTCAGGCAGCAGTCGGTTTAGGCTTTTGTTGTTGTGGGGGTGTGCTCACCTGGTAGCCGCGAATGCGCTCCATCTCCTTGCAGGCGAGTGGGTTGCTTTTGACGACGCACACCAGGGCCTTGACGGCCGCGTACAGGCCTTCCACGTCCGCCGCCATGGCAACCAGGCCCAGGATGGCCGCTGCGCCGCCCACGTACTGCAAGGTGCTGGCGAGCTGGCGCGGCACAAACGTGCGCACGCCTGCAGCGACCAACGAGCCACAACCACAACCACCACAATCACCGTGAAGTGGATTACTCACAAAAACCACAATGACCAATGCAATCACCGTTAATTGGATTACTCACAACAGCCAGCTAAGAACACAGGCATCTTCAACCAATTGTAGAGCGATTTTCTGCTCAAACGAACATTGAAATTGCTTTGACTCTAAATATATAAATGGACAAAACAAGAATCTTGGTCCACGTGGCTTAGCGGCGTCCAGACAGGGCACACATTCCCCGCGGACCCCACGACCCCCGCGGCGTGGCTCACCGAGGTAGCCGAGGAGGGCGGCTCCGATGGTGCGTGCCGGCCCGGTGAGGTGGCACGCTGTGTTGAAGAGCAGCCGGATCGGGGTAGCGTTCTCATGGGACAGCAGGCCGAGCTGCGGACACGCGGCGTTGTTATTCTAAAAGAGTCGATCAATTTGTCCTGGCGTCATGGTCCAAATTTGCCAAATAAAAAAAAGTGAATTACGCAATAGGGATTACACATCACAACATTGCCCTCTAATGTGAAACTACTGCAGACTGTCTGACGCACAGCGCCTTCATGATAGCCTTGCACCATAAGAATGGCGTGAATACGCAATGTATATCATTATTATGATTACAGGTGGCAGTGGGGGTCTGCGTGCGGCAGTGCGGGTGACGGGCGGCAGTGGCGGTGACAGTGGCGGGTGACAGATGGACCTGTTTGGCGATGGCCTTGCTGTCGGCGCGGTTGTAGACCTTGCGGATGCGCGCGACGGTCAGCGAGGACTCGGACAGCGCGTTGAGGCCCAAAGAGACCCTCTCCTCGACCACCAGGGGCCCAAGGCTGCCTTCGGCCTTGGGGTCTTTGGGGTCTGGATGCGTCACCACCAAGCAAGGAGACGTGTGCGTTAATGCGCATGGGTGATCAGGTGTTACAGCAAGGGCTGGAGGGATGGAATAACATTTAAACAAAATTATTTGTGATGGTTAATATCTAATTGCAATCTGATTGGTTGTTTCTGTTAGGTCATGACACCTATTTAAGATGCCGAGTCAGGTGCTGCGGTTGTTGCAACTCCCTGGATTCTATCATGACAATGCTTGGCACAGTTTAAGGGAACCATCGCCTATCTAATCGCTACATGCGATTGTGGGAATTGCTCTCCTCCCGGTGTGTGAGCTGAAACAATATCAACTGTCGCATTAAGGCTTGCACACCACGTGACAGCTTAAATATGGCCAGATCATTATGTGGTCTCACCCAACATTCAATTATGCATGAAAACATTGGCTGTAAAAATCTCCGTCTTAATTTAACACAAGATGTCTGGTGCGAGCCAGGGAATTTCAAAGCTACGATGGCTCCGTTCCTCGGGCTAATTAAAGCGGGCTTCGGAAGCGAAATGACAAAATAACTCATGCTCACTCGAGGCTCCCACGGCCTGGAAACTGCCCACGTAGCTCGAGCCCAGCTCAAATATGGTGGCCACAGCTGCCGGGGTCACGACCTCCTCCAGCAGGTATGTGGGGCCGAGACGCCACACCAGATGCGGCGCGCCCAGGAGCCGGGGCCCGGCGTCGCGCTGCGAGGGCGCCGTGCCGATGAAGCCAAACACCGACAGGCCGGCCGGCGGGTTTGCCGAGCCACCCGGGAAGGAGCGCACGTAGTGAAGCTGCGGGGGCAACACGCACCAAAGGAGCACGGGCGTAGAGTACAACGTCGCATGAGAGACCGCGGTGTCATTGTGTGTTCCTAAAGACATCCACAAAGCTGAAGGTCGCCCCGTTTAGTCCTGCTGGTGTATAACTATAAAACACTACGTGCTGTCTGCTTTACAGTAGACGTTAAATATCCCTTGATATAATTCGAAATGAGTAAATGCTATTGTGTGCTGGCGTCTTCAAACATTAGCTGCAATGCAATGCAATCGGGAACACACAGCAACAATCATCGCCCCCTACTGACAGACTCATACACACTTGCAGGCGGGGTGCTGAAGAATCACCTTTTGCCGCACAAGGACAGACACCACTGGGGGTGCCCCTTTCAAGAAATGGCCATTCAATAACCCAGCAGGTGTGTGTCCGGCGACTGCATAATGAAGGTTGCCAGCAGCGACACACGACTGACTGGTGCCACGCAATGAGATGCTGGGGGGGGTGGGGGGGGCGGCACCTTGGCGGAGCCGGCAGTTTGCCCGTTGAGGTAGAGCGTGGCGGTGCTGTTCTTGAGCACTCCGCGACCCAGGGTGAGCACCAGGTGGTGCCACACGCCCTCCTGCGCCAGCTCGGCCACGCGGAAGCGAGCGAGCGATGGCAGGATCTCATACGAGGAGCTCTCCTCCGCCGGGTCCTCCACTGGACGGACAAAGACAAAGGTACTTGTGTAACCATTCAGGTTAAACCAATTGAGGGCTTAAGAGACCTGGATACCTGGATAGGTCCCGGGTTCAATTCCTGACTCTGGTGCCTTTCTGTATGGAGTTTGTATGTTCTCCCCCTCTTCTGCATGGGTTTCCTCTGGATTCTCCGATTTCCTCTCATAGCAAGAACAACCATGCAATGCAACCGGTATTTGTCAAATATTCCAACGCCGAAACATCACCTACAAATCACTCAATTGGAATCATGTGCAGCAGCAACATCG
The DNA here is from genome assembly GCF_964198595.1 of Lampetra fluviatilis. Lineage (NCBI taxonomy): Eukaryota > Metazoa > Chordata > Hyperoartia > Petromyzontiformes > Petromyzontidae > Lampetra > Lampetra fluviatilis. The sequence continues at coordinate 9,663,430 of NC_136315.1, forward strand.
CCCCCCTTTCTCCCTTTAAAAAACTTGGCAGGACCCTCGAGAAAAAAGTTCCTTGAGCCTGGGCGAGCCCCTCCTGGGTAAAAGGATCACGAGAGCATTGGCGGCGAGGAAGGGCGGCGGCGGCGGCCTCACCCAGGCCGTGGAGCGGCTCCTCTCGCGTGGACACGACGAGCGAGCGGTCGCGCGCCGACAGCGTCACGGTGAGGCACGCGTGCTGCAGCTCCGCGCCGACGCCGCGGCGCACCAGCGTGAGGAGGCGCACCGGGTGGGGAGGCCGGCCCGGCGGGGAGAACCGCTCCACGCAGAACCACGCCGAGAAGGAGAGGCCCGACGCTGGCGGGAAGAGGCGCTCGCCTGCACGTGGGGTGCACGGGGCAGGGGGAGGGGGGTGGGGTGGCAGGGGTGGCGGGCACAGCGGGCGGAGGAGCGAGTCTGTCACAATGCAGAAACAGTGAGGCATTGTTGCCAGATCGGGAAGTCACTTCAACTGGACCACGTATATTTGTCCATTTCAAGCCAGTGTTGACGGTGACAGTGGTCGGTCTATTTATTGATTTATGTTGTGGGAGGGGGTCCCGTCCGGGCCTTGCCTGTGCCGATGCCGCTGGTGACGGCACTGTCCCCGGTGCCCCCCGAGCCCCCCGCTGAGCCCGGCACGGCGTTCTGTGGCGCCAAGCTGGGCAGGAACAGGCAGCTGAGCACACAGGAGCCAGGCAGGGAGGGGGGGGAGAGACACAGAGGTGGCGTGAGGTTTCGCCCGAGTGTGCGAGTCGGGAAATAATGGTTTGACTTCGTGTCATTACAGTTTCACGTGTTTGCTTGGTTCTTGTGATATCTTTAGTTACAATTTACGTCTTCAATTACCTGATTGTACCTCGAATTTACATTGATGATCATTTAAAACTCCTCAAATTAACACAAAGGTTTTAGCAGCCACTATTATGAGTCATAATTGGGTTAAGCCAAGTAATGATCTGGCCAAATTTACTGGCGGAGCCAGTGGGGGGGGTGGGGTGGCACGTGCCCCATCAATGATCCGATTTAAATCCCTAATTTCGATGGGATAATTGGGGTTCATTAGTAATAAATGGGCATTTGCGACCCCCACTGCCACTGTGTAGCATATTACTGTGTGCCAGGGACTTATGAGATGATAGGACTATAGTCTGAGTCCATAATTGGCAATAAGTAACAGCAAAGCAGTTATAAGTGACTCAGAATTGTGCGCAGTTGCGTATACAGTCCACGACTTCCCTGAAGACATTCACCTTCAGCGAGCGCGATGCCGATCACACAACGCGGTTCGAATTCGACCCTCGATCGTTGGCTGTGCCATCGCCGCACACGCGTTGAATAAAAAGCAAGGGACAAGTCCTTACTCACTAACAACTCCTTACTAACAACTCCTTACTTACGAACAACTCCTCTATCATTTCTCATTGCTGGAGGGGTTGCCCCCCCCTACCTAAAAATCCTGGCTCCGGGATTGGCCAAATTTGTGTGGCCAAGACCCTCCACAACCCGACAGCCAAACAAATGACATCTGTCATGCGTAAAAGCGTTTAACGTGCCAATCGTTATTGGTGGGCCACACTGGTGAGTTGTAGAACAATTCTCACAAACAAATATGGCAGTCATATACGCGACGTTTCGCTTGACAATGCACCAAGCAACTTCAGGACAATCCAGGAAGCCAAAATAAAATCCGGAAAGTGAGAAAACACGTCCTATCTAATCGCTAAAGTTAGCTGTGAGATTTGTTCTTCAACTCAGCAGTGTGAGCCAAACCAATGATGATTGGCACGTTAAGCACTCGCGCACACGATAATTGTACTTTGTTCGGCAATGTTTGGTGATTTCACTACAAATCTTTAGCGCTGCCGCCGGGCTGTGTCACCGCCGCTCGCTGGCTCTGCCTCCCTGATGATAACTCACGTACCCGAAGCCTTCGGGGGCCATGTCGAACTCGACGAAGGGCGGCGTGCTGCCGCTTCCGCTGCTGCGCACATCGCGCGGCGTCGTCATGGAGACGAGGCACTTGACGCGCGTCAGCGGCACGGTCACAGAGTCCAGCGGCCGCAGCAGCAGCAGCCCCCGGTGCCAGCGCTGCAACTGCAGCTGCTGCTGCTGCTGCTGCTGCGGAGATTCGGAGCCCGGAACCCCGTTGGGGCACTCGGCAATGTCTCCCAAGATGCCTAAGGGGCCGGGGCGGTTATGGTTAGGTTCGGAGAGAGTGGGGGGCAGAATAGGGTATGGGTGGGGTAGTAAAGAAGAAAGGAGGTCTACTGGATGTGGCGTGCCAGGTCCAGAAATATATTGAGGGTCACCACGCCGGTGACTGAAACCGAGGCACCGCTTTTCGGGAAGCTCGTGAGGATTGGCGAGCGTGGGGGGCGGCGCGGTGACTCACGGGCCGCGACGCCGTCGCTGTCGGAGGAGGAGGAGCTGGAGTTGAGGCGGTGGAGCCGGTACACGGTGGCCGCTCTGCTGTCCCACACCAGGCAGCTCAGCGGGTTCCCCAGCCGCAGGAACTCTCTGGTTTAGCGGCCAACGACGGTCACGAAAATACACGAGGACACGACAACAATGTGCCCGTCACTCCGCTCGTACTCAACCTTCCTGATTTAAGATCTCGTCAGGCTGAGAGGTGATGAACGAGAAAGCGAGGCAGAAGTGGCTATCGCCTCCTGCACCGGCGGAGGATTAAGAAGAGCTCGCAACGTGACAGTGGTTACCTGGCTCAAACACTGCTGCCGACATCCATCATACAAGTCCATCAGTCTCTGTGTGTGTCTATGGACCTCTATGGTAGTCTCTTGGGTCTCTATGTCTACCTATAAATCTCCATGTGAGACTCTATGTCAAATTATAGACCACATATTAAAGCCACTGCCCATGTCTATCACTCGTGGGCAGCGCTTGAGATAAACACCGGGCTACTCCTTAAGGCGTCCACTGGCTCACTCACCAACGTCGAGATGAACGTATTAACACTGCTGTTCAACTCGCCGCCATACGAACAATGAGGAATATCGTGGAAGCAGCAGGGGCAGAGACCGGGAGGCGAGTCGAGTGAAATTGGTGCTTTGGAGAGGTGAGGAGCCAGGGCATAAAGGGCTGCGGAGTAGATGATGAGACGATGGCCCAAGACAGGAGTGAGCGGATGGATAGGAAGGCAAACCCCTGCCAGGAAGAAGGCAGATGCCGGCGTAGAAGAGGGGCGCCAGTGTCTGGGAGAAGCAGCCCCGTGTGGGAGTCTCACCGCAGCTCGGCGGGCTCGATGGCCTGCGACGCGAGCCGCTCAAAGAGCCGCTGGAGCGGCGCATGCAGCGGGTGAGCCTCATCGGCGAGAGCCGGGCCGCAACGTCGCACCAGCGCGCCCTGCAGCCCCGCGCGACACAACACCTGCTGCGCCGCATCGCCCGGTGACAGCAGCTGCAGCAGCCCAGCCAGACGCAGCTGCAGCTCCAGCGCCTGCTGGCTCACGGGTGGTGGGGAGAGAGAGCGCCGCAAGGAGCACGCGTCACTCCCCGGCGTCGACGCGGCGTAGCGAGCGGCGCGCAGCTCGGAGGGTTCACGATGGCCGTGCCAGGGACGCCGAGCCGGCACCGCAGCGAGACCGCGGGTTCGAGGGCCGCGTGGACATTTGCAACATTCACGACCTCAACAACCCTCTGGGTAGATCGTGAAGCAGATGACCGTGACCTTATCCCCCATCCATCAGTGTCAGTCTGGTTTCTAGGCAGCTGATGAGGAAGTGGCCTGAAGCCCAGATTAGAACCAAGGTTCTCAGCAGTGCCGACTCAACATGTCTGAACTCTGTGATTACACCGAGTTCTATAAATCATCTGCAAATGTACTCAGGAACGCCTCCTCTGAGTCTCGTGGCTCAGGAAGGTCCCGCTACATTGGGATGTTTGGCACTGCGGGGAGTAGCGACAGCGGGCAAAGTGGTGAGGAAGGTGATGGGGGTGAGGAGGTTAGAACGGGGTGAGGAGAGGAACGGAGAAGAGTGAGGGGGTGAAGAGGGGGAGGGTGTGAGATGGGTGAGGTTAGGAGAGTGAGGGTATGAGGAGTGTGAAGGAGCTGAGGATGAGGGGGTAAGGGTGTGAGGAGGTGAGGATGGTGGAGGGCGAGCGGTCCGTATTGTTGTCACCTGGGGCTGCTCCTCGTATGGAATGGAGGGCAGTAGGTCCACCATGGCCAGCACAGCTCCCGGGTGGACAACTTGAATGTCCGTGGAGGACGTGTTCATGGTGGACCTGTGGATAAGGCAGCCCAACAGTCACTCACCACGTGAGGGTGTGCACTGGCCTGGATGTGGCATTAGTCTGCCAGTAGACTGAGTAATTCTAGATAACTTAATAATTTCTTGCATTTAGCAATTTGTACCATGACGGTGGTACAAAAATCCCTCCATGATTAACATTATGTTAAAATCCACTGCAAGTGAAGTATTTTGTTAACATTCAGGGTGGCCTGCTGGACTTGAATCGTGAACCTCTGTTACTGCAGGTTCACGGGCCCACCCCATTCTTGTTTAGTATTCACGGTAGCAGCGATAGAGGAGTAATGAGGAAGTGACTGACTGCCGGCGAGTGGGTCACTACACCACGAGGCTACAATTATTACACCCACAAGACGATAACCGCCGCACAGCATACCCAGCTGATCAAATAAAGAGTGAATCAGCGGTTTAAATAACATCCATTTCACATATGGGAAGATTGCTGCAATGTTACATGCGTGTTCATGGCCGTAATAAAGTCGTTATTGAGTTGTTTATCGTTGCAGCTTCAACGATTTAGCCGCTGATTCATCCGCACATTTAAAGTAGGTAATTTAACACGAAGGTTTTCTTAGTGGATAATATGATTAATAGCAAATTTCTGGGTTAGGCCATGCAGTGATCGAGCCAAAATCTTGTTGCAAAACCCTCAATCACCCAACACAGCCAAACAAACTGTCACACGTACACCTGGCAATTATTATCGTTGCAGCTCCTTACCGGTAGGTTGAAAAACAACCAAGTTTAGCAATTAAAAACAATCATTAAATACAATCACATGTATCAGTAACAGGGGGTGTGTTCCGGTTCCACATCACTCACCCATCAAACGAGTCCGTGGCCATGTGGTAGAGATACACAAACAGCCTGCCGCAGTGCTTGAGCGACGGAGACACGCGCTCCCCCGACCCACAGCCAGTGCCGCCTTCCGGCAGCAGCAAGGCATCGTGGGAGGAGAACGGCAGCGTGGGGCCCGCGGCATCGGGCTGGGGCAGCGCGTCGTGGGAACAGCCGGAGAGGGCGGCTGTCGCCCCCGCCAGCTGCCGCCCCCCAGTGAAGCAACCCAGCAGCCTCAGCGCCTCGGCCAGCTTGTCGTACTGCACCTCGCGAGCGAAGAATCGCGCGTTGGCCGGCTCCGAGTGCATGGCGGCCGTGAGCGTGCGGAACGTGGCCCTGAGCAGGCCGAACACCTCCCCCTCGTCGGCCTGCTCCCAGCAAGCACCGGGGCTAACGCTCAGCGAGTTCTCCATGGCGACGAGCAGCGAGGTGACATAGACGAAGCCGCCCACCTTGCGGAAGACGGTGCGTGCGCGATGACTTCCGGTGAGCACCTCCACGAGGGCCTGCGTGGGGGCAGGGTGCAAGCGGCCAATCGGCAGCGCCGGGTGGTGAGCGGAGGGCAAGGCACGGGGTGTGGTGTACGCTCAGCTGGGAGCGGTGCTAGCGGTAACATGTCATTTCCTCTTTTTTAACTCTCCCCCTTTGCTCTCCAGCTCCTGCTCGTCCTCCAATATTATTATACTCACCCTCTCCCTCTCTCTTCCCGTGCGTGTGTGCGTGTGTGCGTGCGTGTGTGCGTGCGTGTGTGCGTGTGTGCGTGTGTGCGTGTGTGCGTGTGTGCGTGCGCTCACGGCGAGGATGTCAGACTTGAGCGTGATCTCGCTGGGCCCGGCCGTGTGCATGAACCCAAGCAGTGTGCCCATATCATCGTCGCCGCACGCCGACAGCACGAGCTGCTGCACCACGCGCAGCGCCAGTGCCCGGCACTCGGCGTAGCGTACGATGTTGTGCACGCAGCGCGCTCCGCCCAGCTCGCGGAACGCTCCTGCAGCACGACACGCACAAACACAAACATCCCCCCTGTAGCCTACACAGACTGTCGGGGCAAGTTGCTCTTGGTGAGCACACATTACATGCGGCATGGCACACAAGGGGGTGGTGTGGCCAGGCCCGTGCCCGGCCGCCCTTGCCTCCCAGTGCTGATGTTTACACGCCGCACCAGGCACTCAGTTTAAGGCTGTTGGCTGGGAGCAGGAATCGAAATAGGGTCACTGGTTTTGTAGCACAGTGCGCTTACCACTGCAAGACCGCTCTCCATAAACACTATTGGAAAAAAGATCCCCCGTATAGCCTTAACAAACTCTAGGGGCAAGTGCCGTTAGCGAGCACCTATAAAGGCCGGCACGGTACACGAGCGGGTGGATGGCCAACACCACGTCCGGCCGCTTTTGTCTCCAGGTACTCATTTGAGGCTGAGTCGACCTAGGAGAGGCCCAGGATCAGTTCAGATAATCATCACCGGTGTTGGCCGTGAGCGGGAATCGAACCCGGGTCGCCAGGTTCGTAGCGCAGAGCGCTAACCGCTACACTACCGCTCCCCACAAAAAACACGCACGTACACACACACACACACACGACGTTGTGTACATAGCGCATGCCGCTCAACTCACGTAACGGATCAGCAACACGTCACGCAAAATAAACACAAGCAACAAACATGAGCACGTAAACAATAAAAACATTCACATGAACAAGGTGATGCCAAGTACCCAGCACACTCTGCCAAGCTCACAGAACATGACAAGAACAACACTGGGCACCACCTTCCACAACCGCCACTATCACCTGCGTTGTTGTTGGAGTCATGCAGCAGTTCTGTCAGCGTGTCCATGACGAGCCACGCCAGCTCCCTTTGATCCTCCGAAGCGGCAGTGGCAGTACCAGCGGCTGTTCCATCATAACCACAACCACTACCGATGCCGCCGGGGGCTTGCTGCGAGGGATCCTTCAGCAGTGCGGCGTAGCGGTGCAGGCAGGTGACCAGCGCCTCCAGGATTCCGACATCGCGAAATACCTCGCGGAAAGTCTCGGGGTGTCGCGCCAGCAGCCGAGCCAGCGAGCGCACGGCCGCCACGCTGCAGCCCAGCGACTCGCCGGCCTTCAGCAGGATGCTGACGCCGATGAGCTCTTTGCAGGGCACGTAGTCCAAGGTGAAGACCACGGACTCGAGCAGCTGGAAGAAGCGCTCTTGTACGCGTGCCGGCTTCGCATGCAGCCGCTCCACGAACTGCGGCAGCGGCCGCTGGGACTCGAGGATGAAGAAGTTGGCCGGGTCGGAGGTGAAGAGGTTGGATGTCGCGTCTAGGATGGTGCCGCACAGGTGGGTCGTGTGGGCCTTGAGGAAGGCCGACTGCAGCACGCCGAACGCCTGTAGGTTTCGCACGCTCATGCCTGCCAGGGCGATGCCGGGTGGGACGGGGTGACAGTGTGCTTATTAAACGGGAACGTGGAGATTTGTGCCATTCTGAGTTATGGTTACGTGCTGTTGAAGAGTAGTGCCGGCGACTGAGAGAGGTATTAATTTGCAATAATGTGAAACTTCAGGGGAACAGGAGAACACGTTCAGGATGAAAATTAATAGAAAGGTCTGGATGAGTGGGAGAGTGGGCGAGTGATTGGGTTAGTGAGTGAGTGGGAGCGTGCATAGAAATAACAACACACAAAGGTGTGCTCCCAAACAGCAGCAAGCCACAACTCCCATAATGCCTTGCATGCATGTTATGTGATCACTGCATTATAAGTAGAAAGCTCTCAGCCTTATCCAGACCACCAATTCAGGTGATGGATGTGTGGCCGTATTTTCGTTAAGACAACTGGACTCAGCATTGGGATAAATGCCTGATTAATAACTAAAATTAAAATGTATAATGTGCATTCTATGCTCGGATCCCAATGCGCAATGTATGAACAGCAAGAAACTAAAATAAACCAGTGCAACTGACCAAACGAAAGAGGGAAGGCCAGTTTAGAGATGGGTTTTCAAAGGAGACTTAAATATATCTACAGACTCTGATTACCTGATTTCAAGTGGCAAGGCGTTCCATAGCTTGGGTGCCACGCTAAGAAAAGCCCGATCACCAAAAGATCGCAAACTAGACCTGGGAGTGCTGAGCAGTTGGAAATCAGAAGATCTTAAGAACCTTGATGGAAGATATAAATGTATTTTCTGCAAGTAACGTAAGGTGAGCCCTTTTAAAGCCGATAGATGAATAGCAGTATCTTAAAATCCACTCGGAATATGACTGGTTAGGCAATGAAGAGATAAGAGGACTGGTGTAATGTGCTCATGTAACGGTGTATGTACAAGTACTCTAGCAGCTGCATTCTGAACAGGCTAGAGTCTGCCTAGTACTTTTCTCAGAATCCCAACCGATAAGGTGTTGCAGTAGTCGAGTCGGGACAACACAAAAGCATGGAAGAGTTTCTCCAAGTCAGCAGGTGACAGGAAGCGATGCATTCTGGCAATATTTCTAAATTGGAAAAAGGAAATTTTAACCACCTAAGATATATGTGCCTCAAAGGAAAATAACCAGTCAGAACTGAACACCAAGGTTTCTGATCTCCCGTGTGGGACTGACATCGTGACCATCAATCAACAAACGAGGCAAACCAATTTTAGAAAGATGCGGAGGGGAGCCAATGAATATGGCTTCCGTCTTGTCGGCATTTAGTTGCAAAAAGTTTTGACGCAAATCATGAATTCACTCCTGTTAGTGATGCAGATAGCGCAGAAGATGCTGTTGCATCGTCTGGATTTAACCGGATATAATTTTTAGTATCATCTGCATAGCAATGGTAGGATAAGCCAAGATGTCGGAGCAGAATATCCAATGGTGCCATGTCGATGCTAAAATGTGATGGGCCAAGCACAGATCCCTGCGAAAGAAGAGAGAATCGGTCTAATTGGTGACTTGAAGCCATCCTTTGTGACAAAGTAATTGGCCATTAGGCAAACGCTTACGGGGGCCTCCATGGTGGAGAGGAAAGTGCTCTTCATGTGTGGCTTCCCAGAGCCATTGGGCAGCAATGAGCATTGAAGACCACCGTACTGACGGGTCCTGATGAGGACAAAGCCAGTCTAGAATTGTCTGATGGCAATTTTAACAGGATCAGAATCAGCAAAAACAATGGCGACACGGACGAGAGGCCAGAAGGAGGAGGAGGGTGGAGAGAGAAGGGAGGGGGGAGGTGGGGGATGGAGGGGGGAAGGAGGAGGGGAGAAGGGGGCAGGAGGAGGAAGAGGGAGGAGCACCTTTGCCGAGCGGTTGCGGCACGGTGAAGCCCGGCAGGAGGTAGGGCACGCCGCTCGTCAGGCTACTAGACGGACGCAGCTCGGCCGCTCCGCACGTGGACAGCGAGGCCACCAGCAGCACGAGGTTGCGCAGCCCGTCCCGCGCACCCTCCTCCTCCGCCTGCTCCAGCCTGCGCGGGCACCAGCCAAACCGCATCACACGACTCTAACGCCGTGGGCCACCGGGGTGGGGGTGTGGGCGGGTGATCGGTGGATGAGTAGGTGGGCGGGTGGATGGGAGAGTGGCTTTGGGTGGGTGGGTGATCAGGTGAGTGGGACAGCTACAAACCCAAAACATTTCGGTTGTGAGAAAATTGTGCTCCCACAGTAGAAAACCCGAAGGAGGGGGCACGCCAGCCGTGCCGAGTTGCCGTTACCTAACGCCGCCGGCACCGCCGCCGTGCTGCAAGCAGCCATATGACTCGACAGCAGCTGCGGTGGAAATGGAGGCGTGTTCCAGAAGCGACTCGTGGTTGTCCGTCGTGCTTTCCTTTGTTTTATAATCGTACATATATACTTTTAACACGGAATATAAATAACGTTACATTCTGGAAATAGAAATAACGGGGGCTTTGTTGAGAAAATTAAAAAAACGGAACACGCCACACGCCTGCTTTGGGCCCCAGTATTCAAAAACACCATGTACATTGATGGATATCTGGATAATAAAGTTAAGTATGAACAGGTGGCTGAACGAATGTATTAATGAATGCATGGACAGACATACAGATGAATAGGGTGGGCGAATTAATGCATGCATGGGTGAACGGGCGAGCGTGCACAGGTAGGGGGGACAGACGGACGACGGCGTGCATTGGCACCGTGCCTGAGCATGAAGTCGCAGAGGAACTGGTAGCCCTGGCAGCAGCGGAAGTCGTCGAGGAGGCTGTGCGACACCTCGCTCGAGTCCTTGAGGAAGCACAGGAGGCTCACAAGGATCTCGAGCAGCTCCGCCAGGCTCAGCTCGCTCGACTGACGCATCGTCTGCAGGCAGAGCCCCACGCACTCCTTGTCTGCACATGGAGAGGACGGGGAGAGGGGGGAGCAGAGCGTTTCACAAGCGCCTCATACCGAGGACAGAACACTCGCAAGGTTCTCACTCAACCAAAACACCCCCACGGTTATCACTCATCCAAAACACCCCCACGGTTATCACTCATCAGAAACACTCGCACGGTTATCACTCATCCAAAACACTCGCACGGTTCTGACTCATCCAAAACACCCCCACGGTTATCACTCATCAGAAACACTCGCACGGTTATCACTCATCCAAAACACTCGCACGGTTCTGACTCATCCAAAACACCCCCACGGTTATCACTCATCAGAAACACTCGCACGGTTATCACTCATCCAAAACACTCGCACGGTTCTGACTCATCCAAAACACCCCCACGGCTATCACTCATCAGAAACACTCGCACGGTTATCACTCATCCAAAACACTTGCACGGTTATCACTCAACCCAAACACCCCCACGGTTATCACTCATCAGAAACATTGACGTGCTTGTCACTCATTCTTTGCTCGTGCCCCAAACACCGGGGGGATCCCTTCCCTTCATAAACGTCCCTGCTTCCTTTCCCGGCTCAATCACAACCTGATGATGAGCTCTCGATTCTTTGCGATAACTTCCCTTGCAGATGCATTTGACATCATACACCCTTGTCTGGTTGCATACGAGTGCAATAATCACCCTACATTCGAGCCAATTTTTGTGCGTGGAAAATCATTGAATATTGATTATGTTTGTGCACTGTTTTCTATTTTTCCTGTCATGCAGTTGTTTTTGCCACAAATTCAATACCGTTGCATACTCTTTGGTTCTTTCGGTAAAGTCACGTAGGTGAAAATAAAAAGAATAAATAATAATAAAATAATACAAATACTATAAAATAAAAATAACTAAATTAAATCACAACGTTTCGGAAACAACACAAGCTTCTGTCATCAGGTAGGGCAGCCACAGCAAGAAATAATTTTTATTTAGTTATTTTCATTTTTATTTTAATGTAATTATTTTTTTCTTATTTTATTATTATTATTATTTTTTTTCACCTACATGACTTTACCAAAAGAACCAAAGAGTATGGATCCTTGCAGTCACGAAAACTTCAAATCTAGAATCAACACCGTTGCTTTTGTCATGATTAATATTTGCTCCATTGTTGTATTTTTACGTTATTTTTGCTTTCGTAATTTTAGTGACGCAGATCACATTTTCATATGAGACTCATCCTGGTCACTTGCGTTCTCGCCCGATCACACTAAATAAACTTGAACTTTGAACTGGAACACTCCTGTACACAGTTCACTCATGCCGTGGATAGATAAACATTGTTTGCACAAAAACATATTTTACTTGCGCACTGGTTTATGCGCTGCTTCTCACTCATCGAGGGTGAGTGACCCAGCGCCCACGTGACTGCAAATATGTCGGCAAGTCACCGGTTACTTCGAGAAGCGGCACAATAACAGACATAGCAGCATTCTCCATCTTCACCCCGATTCCACGTGGCTAAATACACACGAGTTTCGTGTCACCGTGTTAGTGTTTTAGCTCGTTCACCTCTCCCACCAGATTGTAAAGAGTTAACAGGTTAGTTGGGGAATCAAACCTATAGCCAGTAGAGTCATCAATAGAGTAATCGTTCACTTGGGTAATCAGAGCCCATAGATTTGTGTACGACCACTGTGTGGATTCGAACCGAAGTTCTTTGCGTTGCTGGCTCAGCGTCTCTTGGAAAGTCAAAGCCAGAGTGAGTCCCAGCTCACATGCACACAGAGGCATTTGTTCTCATCTCCTGTTGACAGTCTGGAACAAGTGGTGGAAATTCCCCATTCCTATCGTGGGGGTGTGAGTTCAGCCAAAGGACATTTACTGTTGACTTCCCCATGAAGTGGAACTCATTTTACTGACCGTAGAGAGATGATGGCCAAGTCAACGATGGCTTGCTCTCAGCCCAAGCCAGCTGGCCATTATGAGGCCTTGCAGACAGCGTTATAAATACCAGCCCTGTACTCAATACCCTGCACATCATCATTGTTCCACACGGGCTCACCGCTCCAGACCTGGCCATTATCAACTGGTCGGTGATGTAGAGATGAGAGCGCCGATCTGGCACCGATTACAATCGGTCAAGTAAGCGATTACTCAATAATGCTCGGATGACAGGCCAGCTGGGGGGAGCAGCGCTGGCGACCGCGCACCGTGCAGGTACTTGAGCACGTTGGCGCTGAGGCCGTGTCGCGCCAGCGTGAGCAGCGCCTCGGCGGCGCTCTGCCGCCACGCCAGGTTGTGTGCCGGGCACCACGACGTGAGCGCCGTGAACACCAGCTGCAGGTCGTCCTTCTGCGCCAACTCCTCGGCCGGGGACACGAAGCGACACAGCCGCACCAGGATCTGCGCAGCACAAACACAAACAAATTGCTGTTAAGTCTTAATAGTCTCTTGGGGCAAGCGCTGCTAGCAAGCGCCTATAAAGGCCAACACGACGCACGAGATGGTGTTGTGTTCATCACCACACCCAGCGGCCTTTGTCTCCGCAGTGCTGATGATTACATGCCGCAATAGGCACTCATTGAAGGCAGAATCCAACTAGGGGAGGCCCAGGACCGGTTCGGATATTCGTCACTGATGTTGGCTGTGCGCTAACAACTAAACTACCCTCTACTGACAACGTAGACCCACAGCAGCTGACACCACCTGTTTGTGCAAGGTGGTCACCCATCCAAGCACTGTCCAGGATCAACTCTGCTTCACTTCCGAGATCCAATGAAATCTAATGCATTCCGGGAAATGTTGTGCTCGGCATCTCAAAAGAGAGAGAGAGAACAATTTAGTAAACCATAGACGAGCAGGAAGCCATCCAGAACCGGCACCAACAATTGTCCAAAAACTGTGGCCCTCTAATGATTGAGACGATTGGCCAATTCCACTCCTGAGCTTTTACGAACAAAGTCATCCTTTGGTTACCACAAGCATGATAATCGCCCACTCCCCTCGTGTGGCACGTCTCACCTGCCCGAACACCTTCTGCAGCGCCGCGCGGCGCTCGAAGCACGACACGTCAGTCTGGTTCGCCAAGCCCGGCGCCAGCACCGGCGCCCCTGCCCCCGCCGGAGTGGCGGCGGCGGTGGCGGCAGCGGGGGGTGCGGCCGTGCCCCCCCCCGCTGTGGCCCGGCTGGGCCCCCCAGGGGGGGGCAGGTCAAAGAAGAGGTAGAGGCACTTGACAAGCGTGGACGGCAGCGACATGGTGGTCATGCAGTCGACGGTTTTCTGCGAGGAGAGGCGGAGGCGCGGCCCGTCAGGCTGTTACCACTGAGACCGTGGTATCTGTATACGATCATCGTTGTCGACATCATTGTCAGCCATGGTCATTCCACTGCTGGATGGACTCCCCAAGCCACTGGCACCACCTCTCACTATCCACCTCATCTCCACCTCAACAATTATCATCACCCTCACCACCACCAAAATCATCATCACCACGATCATCACGATCACCGCCACCATCATCATGATAATTGCCACCATCATCACCACTACAACAATCACTATCACACTCACCATCATCATCATCACAACCATCACGATAATCACCACTGCCACCACCCTCACCGCCACCCTCACGGCCGTCACCTGTCCCGAGGCTGCGAGCAGCTTGAGGGTCTTGAGCAGCATCCACCCGCGGCTGCTCTCCTCGCTCTGGTGAATCTCCAGAAACTGGGCGATGGCGCAGCTCGCCGCCTCTGTGAGACCCACAGGGTGCCACGTGTCACTCTCGCGCTCTCAACCACAGCCGCTTCCCTTCCTTCCCCCCCCCCCCCCGGGTGAACAATTGTTGTGAGAGTGATTTGTTTTGATAATGCGCTCTGTGCGCCGGGTTATCAGAGCGCTTTATAGTATGTATGTTGAAACTCCTTTCGCACCGTACGTAGCCAAGTGTGATAATCGGAGATGTGGGGGAAGGACCACAAACTAAACACATAAAGCAGTTCTAAAGAAATAAGTTTTCAATGTAGCTTTAAAAGTGCATAGCTCTAGTGGTTTCCTACAGAAGAGCATTCTAGACGGTGGCAGATGTGCATCTAAAAGCGCGTGATGCAGCGACCATCTTTGTTCGATGGCCAGCCAAATTCCCGCTGCGAGGATGACCGGAGTTTGTGTGAAGGTTTATGCTCCTTGACGAGATCAGCGAGGAATTGTGGTTCATTTGTGGCGAGCACTTTGTGTGTAATGATAAGTGACTTACATCGCATCTCATCTCAACACATTCCAAAGGGCACCCCCCGCCCCGCCCCCCCGGCACAAGAATACTCAGCGCCTGGCAAGCGGACATCAATCTGCAGGTAGTGGGCGATGGTGCTGTGTTTCCCAATTGAAAAATTTGTAGGTAAATTTACGAATTTGATCAATTTTAACCATGACGTCAGCGCAAAATGGCCTACTCTTGGAATTGACATCAAGGGATCCTTAACGTCAATCGTGAAGCATAAGGTGGGTATTGTTATCGTTAAAACCGCAGTAAAAATCAGTTTGGGCTGTCGGAATCGAACCACAAACCTCTGCAATAAGCGGTGAATGGACTACTACTGGGCCATGCCACAGCCCAGCTACCCGAGTTTGATTCCCGATGGCGACTAACATCGTTGGCGAAAGATATCTCATCCGGCCCAAGGCTGCTCGCTCTCAACATCCCACAATGGCCAGCGTGGTGAACTATGGCCAAAGAATCCCCATGACACACACGGTATGGGGAGGCCTTCACCCAGCCGTGGATTGAGAAAGGGCTGTAAACATTGGCACCTGCGCTACTGTTGGAGGGTGCTAGGCCCTCCCCGGACGGGTAGAGCAAGTGGATTGGACGACCGCAACGGAACGGAGCATCAAAGAAAGCGTCGTGTACATAATCAGGAAGAGGAGATGTGACGGTGGAACAGGTGTGCAGGATGCAGTAGGAAGTTCACAATGGAGCATGGAAACAAAGTGGTGTAGGTGTCACGTCACTCCGCAGTCCATCGCCCACCACGCCGGCATCTCAAAAGCAGAGACCAGCGACACAAGCGTGCGACACGGCACCTGTAATTAAGCCTCTAATCTATTTGCAACGGAGGCAATACAGCTCGTGCGCGAGATGAGCAGCAACCCGGCAGAATTACAGCGCAGGCAACCCCTCATTACAGCAGCCACTGCCATTAGCAGCACGATCACCACTACCATTACTGTGCCGTCTACACACAAACAGAGGCAGAGGCAACACATCATTAAGGCACGCAGTCCGCTTCACTTACTATTCCATAAATATCCATCCAAGCTTCCTTGTACTTCAACAAACGAACAAGGTTTATCCTTAAAATAACATTAGAATGCAATTATAAAGGTTAATACCTAGAAAATATGACTTTTTTGTTCCTGTGATGTCATGCCATTTGTGCGCATGTATGTTGAACTTCATCCAACCGTGCTAATTGGAGGCGTGGGGTAAGGACAACAAACTAAACAAAAAAAGCAGTTCAGGTGACAATTATTCCTGGTTCCTGGATCTTGTCCTGAAGATGCTAGGCCTAGTTTCAAGAGAAACGCCGCAATTTAATTGCTGCTAATTTGGTCATGAGAATTGTTCTTCAACTCACGAGCGTGAGCGGAAACAATAACACTGTGTAACTATTTTGTTTTTGTTCCTGGGTAGTAAGTGTTATTTCCTAATTGCTTATGCCTCAAAGGTACAGAAAATGGCTATTATTCCCCACAAACTTTGCTTTGTGACCAGGACAGTGATATTTTGAAATGTACCTATTTTTCAGAACATTCCAGATAGATTCAGGGCCGTGTATAAATACACGGGTCTTAAGCCCACCAGTTCAGTTTAGTTCCAGCTGCCTAAGTGGATACATATCTGATTTTTCTGAGATGGCATCAAGAGGCTGTAAGCATCCGGAAGACGCATTTTGCCATGTCTGTGGCCAATTTATCAAAACAAGAGCGAAAAAGTACTCTGTGGAAGCATCTGCTAAGATGTGTGAGGCCTACAAGGCATATTTCGACATGCCTGTCACATATCAAGACAAATCCTGGGCACCTCATTTCACCTGCGAGCAACGCAAAAAACCTCTGCAAGGAAAAATTGTTGCTCGGAATTTGTTTAAAGAAATTAATTGTCAAAATTTCAATTTTAAAATGTTATTGAAAAAATATATCACATATGAAAAATCTTGCGAGAATATCTTACACATTACTATTCATGGGTGATATTAATGTATTTTTGAAGGATGGTACAGAGGGGAAAAGACAGCCATGAAGTTCGCTATTCAAAGAATATTGCGAGAACCCACTGACCACTAAAGCAACTGCTACTTCTGCATGGTGGACCCTTCTAAACATCGGACTCGCACGAATGCACCTGCTATCACGTATCCGGACCTTCCTACAGCCATCACCCCTGTGCCACACTGCCATGAGCTCCCCGTGCCCACTCCTCTGGAGAGAGAGCAGACGTCTTTAGAAGAGAGCAGCAAGTCAGAGAGCGAGGAAGACGTTGTAGATCCCGATGACAATTTCAGAGGTGGAGCTGAGGAGAGAAACCCATACTAGCCCAACCAAAAAGACATCAAGGACTTGATCAGAGATCTTGGTCTCACCAAGTTCAATGCCGAGAATTTGACATCTAGGCTCAAGCCGTGGAACTAGTTGGATGAAAGTGTGCAAGTCACAAATCAGAGGAAGCGTCACCAACCTTTTTGCAGCTTCTTCACCCGTCAAGATGGGCTCTACTTCTGCCACAATGTGACCAGTCTGTTCGAGGCAATCGGATTCGCCTGTAACCAGAATGAGTGGCACCTCTTCATTGACAGCTCATCCAGGAGCCTCAAAGCCGTGCTGCTCCATAATGGTAACAAGTACCCGTCTCTTCCCCTGCCTCACTCGGTGCACCTCAAAGAGGATTACAACAGCATCAAAACCTTGCTGGACGCCTTGAAGTATGATGAGTACGGCTGGGAGGTCATCGGAGACTTCAAAATAGTGGTTTGGGATAGCCGGATCACCAAGGCGCACTACCACAGACGGGACTGGCCGCAGCGGACCGAGTTCTCTGTGGGGAGGAACAACGTCAAGTGGGAGCCACTGGTGGACCGGACATCAAATTGGGGTTTATGAAACAATTTGTCAGAGCTGCAGATAAGGATTTGGCAGCCTTCAAGTACCTTCAATACTTATTCCCTAAGCTGTCTGAGGCACAGGTCAAGGCCGGTGTCTTCGTCGGACCACAGATAAAGAAGATCCTGGAGTGCATTGAATTCCCCAAGAAGCTCACTAGTAAGGAGAAAGTGGCTTGGAACAGCTTTGTCGCAGTGGTTCGTGGCTTCCTGGGCAATCACAAGGTCGAAAACTATGTGGAGCTGGTTGAGACTCTGGTGAAGAACTACGGCACATTGGGCTGTAGGATGTCCCTCAAAGTCCATATCCTTGATGCTCATCTTGATCAATTCAAGGAGAACTTGGGAGCGTACTCAGAGGAGCAAGGCGAGCGCTTCCGCCAGGATATACTGGACTTTGAACGCCGCTACCAAGGACAGTATAACGAGAACATGATGGGAGACTACATTTGGGGCTGATTCGTAAAAGTGATTTACAGTATCATCGTAAATCTCGAAAAACTACTTACTTCGAAATCTTTTGTAGTAATTTCTGTATTACTTTAGTATAAATACATGTTAATTTTGATTCATGTAGTTTTTTTCTGACTTTATGTGAACGAAAAGACACAAATTCGCCTGTTTTCTCATTGAAAATAGGTAAATTTCAAAATATCACTGTCCTGGTCACAGAAGCAAAGTTTGTGGGGAATAATAGCCATTTTCTATAGTTTTTAGGCATAAGCAATTAAGAAATAACACTACCCAGGAACAAAAAATATCTTATAAGCATTGGCACTTCATTAAACGCTGGCACCACCACCTGCCTAATTGATTTGTTAGGCAGTGTCAAGCGTTGTTTAATCGTTAGACCTATGAACACGTTTGCCTATTCAGCAATCAGATACAACTTTTGCGTGTATGCACGCGTGCAGCCCTTTCATCAATCCTCTGCTGGGTGAGGACCTTCCCAAGTCGTGCGTGGGATTGTGGGGGCTATTTGAACAAATTTCACCACGCTGGCCAGTGCCAGTTGTTGAAGGAAAGAATCATGGATAGACTGGTCCCTGCCATGGGAATGTGGAATTCCCACTGTAGACACAGAAGCGCAACCTTAATCAAGCGCCACCTTTGTTTGCTCATATGTGGACGTAGTGCAGTGGTAACCACTCATGTCTCACAGCAACAAGGACCGGGGTTCGAATTCCCGACTCGGGCACCTTTCCGTGTGGAAAGTTACGCTCTCCCCCCAATCTGCATGGGTTTCCTCTGGGTTCTCTGGTTTCCTCCCACAGCTAAAAACACGCACACATACGCATCGCAACCCCCCTGCCCGACTGCAAAATCGTAGGACCATCCTGAAAAAGGGTCATGAGACTGGAAGAGACTTTCCTATGTAAACAAGCGTAGTAGGAGCAATAATAATGGTGGAGCAAAGAGAGAGAGAGAGAGATCAGAATCAGAATTTTATTTTTTCCCGTCGAAATCCGGCGGCACGGGCCTCACCGGTGGACTTGTTGGAGGCTCGCCTGCGGATCTCGGTCACCATGAGCCGAGACACCTGCGTGGCGAACTGGAGCAGGTCGGAGAAGCGCTCGGCCATCGAGGTGGGAGGAGCCTCGCCAAACACCTGCTCTCGCCGAGGAGACGCGTCCCGCCACAGCTCACCCCGTGCGCCCTCGAGCCGCTATGTCTATTGAATTCTGTGCACGTTGCAAATTCTACGGCGAGTTTGGGACGCAATTTTTTGCAAGAATGATGCTGAATACAAATAAGACGCTGTGATAATAATTATGATTATCAGGGACAGCCAAGGAATATGACATTACAAAAGCAATTCTGGAGTCACACTTAAATGCCCTGTCAAGAGTGTTCTTCACATGAGAATAAAAATGAAACGTATAGCCACTCAGAGCTAGAAGAATATAAATTAGATGCAAATCTAACATTTAATGTGATGCGATATTGTGCACCCCTCATACAGATAGCAACCCAAGTTCTATCCAATGCCGGCTCAAATGTCCCTAACATGGCCATTATAAATCCAGTGGAACAGACACGGACACTCAGCCCCATTGTCCATAATCTCGCATCTCAGCGGTGCAGACCCAACATTTCAGACCCGGCTATTATGAACCTTCTGTCCGGCCCAGCCCACCTTGTTGAAGAGCGGCAGCATCATGTAGAGCTTTTCCTCCTGCTCCTTCTGAGTGACGGGCCGGGAGGTTGTAGTCATCTCGAGGAAGAGGCGGCGCAGGTGCATGAGGCCCAGCGCATTGTCCTGCGACGACGCCGATGGCGGATGCTCCTCCGGCCTCTGCCGCGTCATCATCCTCTTCACCACGTTCATGGTGAGGGTAGCGAGGCCGGTGGCCAGCCACTGGGCGACACGCATGCACACACACGGGAGTGAGCATCTGACAGACTTAGGCACTGCTTTTTGTGTTTCTATCATGGTACCTCCTTTGCCAGTACCAAAATATGAGAATAGGTTTCCCCCTTTTTTTCTGGCAACAAAACCGGTGTTAAGATGTTAAAACACCAAACTGAAACCTTTTACAAAGAATCATGTCTGCATTAACCACAATACTTGTGGTCAGAATGCACACAAAAAACATACTCTTTGAAGCTGATTGGTCCACACCAGAGACAGCTTTCTTGCGAGCCTAGTCTGAGGCTCAACACCGTTTGAGACGAGGCTCGAAAGAAATCTGTCTCTGGTGTGGACCAATCAGCTTCACAGACAATGCATATATTATCAGAGTATGTTTTTTGTGTGCATTCTGATCACAATTATTGTGGTTAATGCAGACATGATTCCTTGTAAAAGGTTTCAGTTTGGTGTTTTAACATCTTAACACCTGTTTTGTTGCCAGAAAAAAGGGGAAAACCTATTCTCATTTTTTGTGTTTAGTTTGTTGTCCTTCCCCGCACCACCTATTAGCATGGTTGGCTATATACGATGCAAAAGATGGTCAACATACAGGACATAAATAATAATAATAATGATAACACTTATCCCTTTGTCAATCCCAGACAGACAGGTGGCATAACGGTAGAGCAAACGCCTCACAGACTCAACCCATCATCTCTCCAGGGTTCATAAAGTGGATACCACATTTTGGGGAAGATCAACAGTGGTTGTCCTATGGATCCACTTTCACCTGCCATGGGAATGTGGAATTTACACCACTGGCTCAGGAATGTAAACGGGAGATGAGCACCACCTCAATCTCATTTGCACTTTGAAACTCACTTTCTGTCAATTAACTGCTGGATAAAGTCCTCCCATGCTGTATCAATCATGGGGGTTGTTTGACCATACTTCACCACGCTGGTCAATGCAGGTTGGTGGTGAAGATCAGTTAAGATATCACCAACCACTGACAGTAGCTATGGCAAGGAATCGACGGTGTCTTGTTCATAAAACGTGGCGCTAACCACTGCGCCACCGTGCCACCGCATTACCATTTGTTGAGTTATTTATTTCGTAAACATATGGATGATTATAGATTTGCCACACACATCAAAATGTCTAATAAAATACATGAAAGGCCAGTCCTGCGTATGTATGTTTTTGTTTGGGACGTACCACACAGTGACTTATCTATTCCCTGACTTTTTGGAATCCATTCCGAAAACGATTGTTCAAAATCCAGTGCTATATTAACAACCTTCATTACAACTGTGATTGTGTAATTCATTATTATAATTGAAAAGTAATGGGAATTCAGCGATAGATTCTGCTGTAATATGTTATGACTGACACCAGGTCTGTAGTCAAATACTTGACTCACAAACTATTGCAGCAATGACATCATGATCCAAATGATCACGATTATCATCCAATCCTTATCGAGCAATCATCATCAAGAGTACATGCACAAATAATCATAAAATCATCCCTACCATGCAAACATCAATTACCATCTACACTACTATCATAAAATCACCAACAAATGTGTATCTAATCATCATTCATTGAATGAGATCATAATCATCATCTACAAGCATAGGTTTTACCCTTTTTGGCAATAAAGCAGGTGTTAAGATCTTAAAACACCAAACTGAAACCTTTTTCAAGGAATCGTGTATGCATTAACCACATATACTTGTGGTGAATCATGCAAACAAACAAAAAACATGATCTGATAATAAATGCATTTTCTTTGAAACTGATTGTACCACACCAGACAGCTTTCTTTTGAGCCTAGTCTCAAACAGTGTTAGACCAGAGGATGCCAAACGGCGAACAGCACAAAGACAATGCACATGATGTAGCTGCTCACACAGAGCTCTCAATAAAATAATCAATCAATTATTAATTCAATACCACGTTCATGTAAGAGGGAAGCATTTTATCTTAAAACATGGGTATATGCTGCAAACTAAAGGTATAATATTTAAGGGGGCAACTAGGCTTGTTTTTATCAAACAAGAGATGGAGATTCGGTTCACCGAGTTTGTTTTGATAAAACCACTCAAGTGAAATGAGACAAAATAATAAACCCCGCATCTGCCAAAGCACTGCAAGAAATAGCACATCTCAAAGGAGGCGCCTTTTCCCTTTCCAGGACACACGCACCGAGTCGGAGGATTTCATGAACCTGGGAGGGGTTGCGACATACGCAGGGTCTGACACAACCGATTGATGCGCGGCCGATCACAGATACGCGCTAACAAGCCGTCACACCTCTCGCGTATCGATTCTCAATTCCTCTTCTGTTTTGAGCCGTTAACAATTTGTCGAAGATCCAGGCCAAGGGTCATCATGGCCAACGCCATGAATGCCCCCACACCTCGCCTTCACTTCCTTCTGCTCGATCCCGTAATTGTTCTACTCTCAATATCTTACCCTGAAGGACTTCTTTCTCATTTACGTGACCCGAATCACTCTTGAAAATGAGCCTCTATTCTGGTCTCTTGAGTTCTCACATGGTTAAACAAAATACATTTGAATTGACATACGTGCTACTCACCGAAACCTCCTTTTCTAATTACATGGACAGATATATTCCTTTATTTTATAACTCCCCACCCCCCACCCCACCTCAATTTTATCCCAAAATGGCCCATTGATGCCACCCATTCGCGTCTCTCACACAGCAGTGCTACTCGTCGTGTTAGAGAATGGCCCACGGAGCGGATATCACAGAGCTATCTCTCAAACCCCTTAAAGTGGCCTGTGTTCCATTCAGCGGGGGCAGCACTTTCCAACTCGCTATGCTCTGAAGAGCAATGTTTGTCTCTTGACAGTCAATCTGATATTTGTTTAATTGTTCGAATTTAGCCAAATTAAGTGCAGATAGAAAGTAATATTTTATATTTGTGGTTACCAGAACAATACTGTGCTTGAGAAGCCGGTTTATTCAGAGGCAGCTGCCTGGATTCTAATGTAGCATCGCGGTTTTATCTGGGCACTCTGACCTCAGATCCACCCAGCCTCTCCTTTCTTACTTCATCAAAAACATATTTTGACAAATTCCTTCCCTCCCCTGCAAATACAGCATCTGAATTAAAATGAATAATCACACAACACAAATTAATCCCTAGAGGTCATGGAGAATATGAATTACAACAAACATAACGCCACCTTCCAATATTTATCTCGCCACGTAAAAAATACAAAATATTTTACCACACGTACCATCAACCACATAGCTTTCTGGGAGTGCATTTCATCAACAGTATTGGTTGAATGCAAGTAATTAAGCAACGTCTAGACCGGTTTTAACATGCAGTGTCTCATCAGCAGTCCGGCTTCCTTGAACCAATGCTGTCAAAATGCCCGGTGTTTGAGGCAAAGACCCCTCTGTGCGAGCTCATTTTGTAAATATGTCTCACGTAACACGCCCCACTTAATTTATACAAATCCACAAACCTGACGTCTGTTAAAAATAATAGTAAATAATTGCTGCAACGTGCACATGGGCAGCACAGAGCTAACAACTGTTCATGGCCAAGGCTATGCATGCGTGAACACGGAGCCCTTCATTGGCTCTGGGTGACACATGACCCGAGAGGGGAGACATCCGATTGGTGGGGACCCTCACTGGCCTTGCCTTTGTGTTGCGTTAACCCGAGCGAGTGCAGTGGACCTTAGACATTTCTCGGATTCCATCACGGATCAATCACGGCCTTGTGCGATGCACGAGTGGAAAGACGCATTGTCGTCCCCGGACAATTTGTTGCTTTAATATTTTTCCTTAAAGAAACAAAAAGAAAAATCCGAGGACCTCCAAAACATTTTAGCTGTAAATATCGGACAGCCAGCCGTGGTATTTATTCAACACGTAATATTCCGATCTGTGGTGCAGCACTGCACTTAAAGAGCATGCTTATACAGAAGGTGCTGCATCGCAGCGCTGAGAGAGATGGCGACTGAGTGGCAGCCAAGGAATGGAGCGCATCCGAGAATACATCCACAGAGGAGATGGAGCCAATAAATCGGCTCGTGTGCAGGCGAAAGATAAATTATTAATATCGTAGAACCACGAGAGATGGCAACAAGTTGAGGAGGCCTTCATCCAGCAAAGGATTGCTCATGGCTGATTATGATGGGGGGGGGGGGGGTTTACATGACCATACTTCATGATGAGACTTATTTGGCAGCCATGGGAGGTTATTTGACCATACTTCAACAAGCTGGTCAGTCATTCATAATAAAGGTTTTTTTTGGGTTAGATCGCGTTATTAGAAATGTGTCGCAACCCTCCACCACCATCAGTAAAAAATGTGTCGCGTTAACAAAACGCCAATTAGTTACTTCAGTGCAAATTAGTGATGGTTGGGAGCACAGTACAACAGTTTTTGTACTAACAACAAAGAAGAAATACATATCCATTTTATGAAATAATTGTTGCACAATTTACGGACGCGGCTGGTGAAAGACGCACACACACACACGCATACGGATGCAGCGAGTGGCAGGCCAAGCTGTGAGACGTTGCTCATCTGCATTTCCCTCACTCCTTTTATTTCCTACGACGTGACAGCCCCATGCATTATGCCCCGGACACAAGCGAGCTGAACAAGCCATCAGCCCCGTCACAGCGGCTGTTTCAAGGCTCGGGAGAGGGGGTGGCAGGGGGTGTTTAGAGAGGACATTGGGTGCTGGGGGTAGGAAGGGAGGGGGAGTGAGACCGGGAGTCGCTTTGTTCCGGAAACCACGCGATGTGACGCTCGTGAGCGAGATCGCTCCTGCGGTTCACCGGGACGAGGACAAACATATAAAATAATGATAATAGGACTCATATCTTAAAGACAGGGTCCTTGAATATAACATCAGGCAGTTCACCAGTGTTGGTTCGAGCTAGCCGGACTGCTGATGAGACGATGTATGTCGAAACCAGTCCAGAGTTTGCTTGAACCAAATCAATGCTCTTGAAATGATGCACTCCCAGAAGGCCGATGGGTTGTGAAAGAAACAATTGCATGATTTAATGCAGAGAGACGGATACGTGAAGGAGAGACGTGGTGTCTGCATTTTGCTGAAGCGGCCGGAGTACCGAGCCAGGGCCGATTCCTCACCCACAGGAATGAGCAGATGAGCGTTAAGTCACTCTGTCCAGTCTGAGAACCCATTGAGCTTATACCCGCATGTACACACATCCCAATATCGGACCATAGACCTTGGGCAACTGTTGGGAGCACCGGCTCTGGCTATCTTCCCAAGCGCTTGCCTGTAGTCCCCCGCGCCTCCGTGCGGAGACCACACGCTACAAATTCTGCAGTTTTTTTCACACAGTGTGCATGACTTACGACGGCAATGCGTTCACCGCTAGTTGCAGAGGTTCACATGTGTATGACGCTTAAAATTAGGCCGAGCCGCTTGCTTCACCGTGGACGTTAAAGATCCCGTGGCGTCATTCGAAGAAGGGTTGGCCATGGTGCGCCGACGTCACCGTCCAAATTTGCCAAATAAAAAAAAATCGTACCGCAGATTACTCCGTTGGGAAATGCATAGCAACGGTCACGCAGTGCTGCGAAAACTTAGCAGGACCCTCCAAAAAAGGGACTTGAGACATCGGTGAGGCTCTCCTGGTCAAACAAGCATCATAATAATATATAGCGTGTATGTATGTTGAACTTCTTTTACACAGTACACAACCAAACGTGCTAATTGGAGGTGCGAAGGACAACAAACACAAAAGCATATCACCTCACCGAGTCTCAAGACTGTTTTCAGGAGGATCCTGCCAATTGTTCGCAGGATGCTACAATGTTGCTGTGAGTGATCTAAATTGAGGCATTTTCAATTCATTTTTCATAACTGGGATATTTGGTCAGTACCAGTTACAAAGCTTCTGTTTTTGTTAATGGGACGAATGAGGGAACCCATTAGAAACTCATGCAGAACAGGGGGAGGAACACACAAAATCCACACACAAAAGCGCCAGTCGTAAATCGAACCCAGGAAGTTCTTGCTGTAAGGCACGAGTGTTATCACTGCGCCATCCTACCGCACAATCTAACGTTGGGATGTAAACTTCCCTCCCTGTGTCTCATTCACGCTCAGCCCAGTTTAATCACGGACAGTGGCTGAAACCTGGATCCAATCCAAGGATCTCAGTGGTGCTGGCTGAGCGCTCCGAGCTGCCTGGCCACCGGAGTTTATAATCGCTGTCTGAAACAATGGGAGGCCTTCATCCAGCAGTGGAGTGACAAAGGCCTGTACCTGTACATGATGCTAATAATAAAGATCGTAAAATATATCCCAGGATTTTTTCGTAATTGAGGCTCCTACACTCGCTGGCACTCCTCTACATCTCACCGCTGTTATTCTTTCTCCACTCTTATCTTCTGATGGCCCTGCCAACTTTTACTCACTGCTCATGTCTCCTCCACGTTTCTGTCCAAACACAATTTCTCCAAACTAATTTACATCCCACAAAACATACTTTCTATACCAGTTTTATGTGTTGATTTGAAGCTTTCGGAATCCATACTCTTTGGTTATTTCGGTAAAGTCACGTAGGTAGAAAATAAAATAAATCACGACGTTTCGATCGCAACACAAGCGGTCGTCCTCAGGCGGAAAAATAAAGCCTTGTTGTAGCTGCTTATGTGTGTGCAGTATTTTCAATTTCTTCTGCAACGTGGTTGTCTTTGCTATGATTTATAGCTGCTCCATTGCTGTACTTTGTTTTTATGTTACGATTGCCTTTGCCATTTTGGTGACCCACGTGAGTCACTCTTGCAAATGAGACTCATCCTGGTCTCCACGGTTCTCACTGGGCTCAACAAACCAACTTGAACTCCTCCAGTGGCCAAACGCCAATATCTTTCTTACATTCATTCACATTAACAGTTCTCATTGCGTTTTCCATTATTAAGGGAAATAACAAACCCAACCCAATGTACTCACGCCAAATCACGCGCAAGGCATCATGGGAGATCGGGGTGGGGGGGGGCGACTGCTGTTTACAAGAGAACTACAACCACGACTCCATTATCGCCATGCCAACACCGCCATCAGCATCATCGCGCCCACTCAGAGGCCCCTACGCTCGTGGCCCCACAGGGCCCAGCCGCCCTGCGCGGTTATTTACGACACACACACATGCACGCGCACGCCACGGAGAGCGGATGTAGAGTCGCGACAACAGCTCTTAGTCTCCAGTCAGTCCTCGTCAGCATAACCAAATAATAATACGGTAATAAGTAAAAGCGTAGCCCTCAAATTGCTTGTTTATGTAGTTCACGTGCAAGTGCTGGATGCATCGTTACATCGCAAGCTCTTGTGAGGTACCGGCGGCTTCGGAAGGCTTTCATCCAAAAGTGGAAATATCATGGCTGAGGAAGATGAAGGTGGAAGAGAGAATTTTCAAGTAGTCAGGGAGAGAGGTGATGAAGGAAGAGATTCGTATCCGAGTCGTAGATGGGACAAGGAAGTGGCAGATGTGAGAGGTGAGAGCACAATGACCACAGTTTCAAGTTCTTAAGTTCAGTTCTAGAAAGGTGATCGAGTGGCTCAGAGGTCAGGGCGCTGAACTGGCACCACTGAGGGTTTGAATCCAGGCAGCGTGCCAGTGATTAAATTGAATTCTCAAGTATAGCAAGGTAATGGTCTCAACCTGGTCACAACTGACTGCACAAAAACACCATCCATATTCAATTTGGTTCTCCACTTAATTTGACTCAATTCCAACTCTGACAATTAAATGATTGGTTTGATCATCATGCGAGGAACCCCACTCTCATAAGCAGAACGAGTGGGAGAGCGCTGCCCTCTACTGCGTGGTCCAGAGGTCACTTGAAGGAATCTCAGAGGAAGCTCTGTGGATAGCCACTTCAATGGGCCGTTCTCCAACACAAAAGGTTGCGCTGCTCTGCTAGAGATCTGAAGGAGGACGGTCATCTCGTGCCATGCCACCTCCGATTAGCACGGTCGGCTACATGGGGTGCGAAAAAAGTTCAACATACATACAATGTGCCATAAGTGACACCTTCGCTTGTGTGTGAGAGAGATGTACTTAGAGAGCGGTGGTGCAGTTGCTAGCTTGCTGCGCTACGAACCCGGTGACCAGAGATCGATTCCGGTTCACTGCCACCAATGTCAGTGACGATTATCTGAAACGGTCCTGGGCCTCTCCTCGGTCGACACAGCCTTATATTAATATTAGTACCTGGTGCGGTGTGTAAACGTTGCCACTCGGGAGAGAAAAGCGGTCGGGCGTGGTGCTGAAGTTCTACATACATACACATACAATCGGGGTAAAAGCAGGGAGAAAGAAGAAAGTGACAAATCGAAGTAGGGGTCAATTCAGCACACAATCAATGCAGGCCGAGGAAAATGAGAAGCGCGACAGTGGCTGAACTGCTCGACGCAAGACAACAGCATTCGAGTAGCTATCGAGACTGCTTGCTGCCACACACAGCCACGCAATTACCACCACAAGCTCACGGCCCGCCAACAAAGAGGAGAACCACACAACCATCGCACAAGCATGGAAGAGACACTGGCACTCTCTCCCTTCTGTCTTATAAGCACATCAACACAACCAAGTGCATCACATTTCTCGCTTTAACGGAGTACTGTAATAAAACAAAGCTCTCGCAAGCATTACATCACCCGTCTGACGCTTCACTCCATAATGACTTCATTCCCATGGCATCCAATTCCATGGGACAGTGTTTTTTTGTGATGTGTGACGAGCGGTTGCCTGCTCAGTAATCGTACACCGCACCGTGCAGCACCCACACCGTGCTGCTGTATATATACACAAAGAAAACGATCGCCCATACAGCCTTTTCAAGCTATTGAGGCAAGTGCTGTTAGGGAGGACCTATTAAGGCCGGGATGGCACACAAGAGGGTGGTGTGGTCTGCACCACGCCCACCCACCTGCGTCTCCCCAATGCTGTTCTTTACTACACGCTGTACCAGGTACTCATTCAAGGCCAAGTCGATCTAGGGGAGCCCTAAGGACCAGTTCAGACATTTTCCACTGGTATTGACTGTGTGCGAGAATGGAAATCAGGTCACCGATAGCCTTAATTAGACTGCTGGGGCCAGTGCTGTTAGCGAGCACCTACGAAGACCAACACGATCTTCAGAGGTGATTGCAATTATTTGATCATATGTGTATATTGATTTACACTGAGGCATACACACACATATATAAAGCCAGTAAAGCAAATCCCACTAATGTACGGTACTTATACGTTTCCACATCCATGCTCCCCATCATCACAAACCCGTAGTGACTAGCGTTGTGAAGTACGATTAATTTAATAAGCCACCACTCCCTTAAGATATAATCTTACTCTGTTACATAGCATATTGAATAGAATAAGATTGAATATTACATGATGATGCCTGGTGGTCAAGAATAATGACGGAGTGGCAGCCAAAAAACAGGAACGCTTCCTTGAATATGCCCACAAGGAAGATGGAGCGATGGCATCAGAATAAGTGCAATTGCTTCGTGGATTGTTGTACTGCAGGATCCCGAGGTGGTGGCAGCTTGGGAAGGCCTTTATCTAGCAGTGGACTGACCATGGCCGATGATGATTAAGTCAATGCAAGGGTCAAATTGAACATGTGCAGAGGCACAATAATAATAATGCCCTTTATTTTCCCTGGAAAGCCTCACAGAGTCCCAAAACACGTTTTAGGAGGCTCCTGTTACACTGAAATTGTTTAGCCAATTAATTGACAAGTGTTTGGCTTGTGAGAGAAAGCTGGAGTTCCCGGAGAAAACCCATGTATATGAGGGGGATAGCGATTAATGCTCCACACATAAAGATTCAAGAATCCACAGCTGTGCTGCCATCACCTGGCCACCTCACAGCCCAAGCATACAACAGCTGGTCGTGTCAGGCAATCTCCCATCCGAGTACCTGCTTAGCTTCTGATCACTACGAGTGGATTGGCATAAAGGGCTGTACCCGTACACATACAGCATATAAAATAAATGCCACGGTGTTTGTGTGTGTGTGTATGCCACACATGGTCGCACACGCACACAGCACACACCTGCACGCAGCGTCAAATATTAATGTGCTGGGGAAAGTGGGTGAGTGGGGCTCGGGGGTAAGGGGGGGGTAATTGTGCAGGGACCTGCACACTGCAATCTAAGGGGCCCGATACGTGATGCTGTTTGAAATTTACAGAACTACCTCTGTGTGATTTTCTGCATTTGCTTTTTTTTCTAAAGAGGAGTATGCATAATTCCAGGGATGAAATATGCTTCCGTTAATGAAATATTGTCATTATCAAGAGGCAAGTTTGTCTTAATCATCATAGCCTTATCTGCATGATCATCACCAAACATTGTCTTACCATTGCTATCACCATCAAACAATATCGTTTTGGTCACCAATGTCATCATCATCATTCATTATCATGGTCATCACCTTAACTAGCATCATCTCTATTATCATCATCATCATCACTGCCGTCGTTGTTTCCATCATCACTGTAGCCGTGTAAACATTTCACACGCAAACAGTGTTGTGATGATCAAAGCAGTCCAAATGGTGTTGTCTCAGCCAATGAGAGACAGATCAAAAACAGGCACTATTTGCCTCTAGGAGCAGCAATGTCACGCTTGTGCTGGCAGGAGGTCAAGGGATAGACTCAGGTGTTATGGGTTGACTGACTGATATGACTAGCAGATGGACCACTTGTGCTCCCCACTTTGCCCACTTGCTGCATTTTAGCCGCCCGGTGTTCCACTTTTTGTTGTGGATGCCTCCAACTGCCCAGTAGTGTTCTTCACGAGCTTCCTCCACAGAAACCGTTCTTGAAACCACTGCTACCAATTATTAGCAGGCCAAATTATCCCCAAATACTCCCATACCACAACGGCCCATCTCTTCGACAACCCCACCCCGCAAACGTATTGATTTGCAGGTATCAGGAATAGATGGGAGCTTAAGGACGAGGGAAAGCTTCTGATAAATCAACGCAAACCACCTCCCTGAAAAGGGCTTGGTGCGTGCAAGAGACAAAGCCAATCCCTATTAAAGAAGTGCATTATCGTGTTCTATCCGTGCTGTACCCATTACCCAGATAATTAGTCAACAGACATGAGCCTGTCCGGGTTAACAACTGGTACATATCACCAGGCAAGCTTCCTCCGTTGTTTCCTTTGTTTAAGGAGTCACCCAGATTCGGAATTGTGTTGCTATCATTTGCTGCACTTCTGAAACTCAGGTCTTAATTTCATGTTAACTTTGTGCCGATGTCTTAATCTAAGATAAGGAAGTTGGACGTGGGCAGCGCATGTCGCCAGAAGGGAACATGGCCGTGGTCAGGAATAACGACGGAGTGGCAGCCAAGAAACGGACCACATCTGAGAAAACGTATTATTACTTTGAAAGATCCTGAAAGATAGAGGCAGCTTGGAAAGTCCTTTATCTAGCGGAGGCATGGCCATGGTTGATTATATGTATTTAAACTCAATCCCAGGGTCATCTGCACATGTGCAAAATAATAATAATGCCCTCTATTTTCCCAGGAATGCTGAGTCTCAAGACTTGTTTTCAAGTGGGTCCTGCACACTTGGACGTTTAGTCAATTTCATTAACAAGTGTTTGGCTTGCGGAATAAAATGAGAGTGCCCAGAGAAAAGCCACGTATATGAACGAAGAGTGTGTAATGCTCCACACAGACAGATTCAATAATCCACAGCCGTGCTGTCACCAGTGAAAATGTGCAATGCTTAATGAGTGTGGAGCTCAGATCCCCTGCCGACCAGTCAAACAGGGGGGATGCTGGCCTATTCATATTGTGGTTTGAGCGTTATTCTTGCACACACAAGGGGTTTACTCCTCACACAAGGGTTTTCAATTAAACAAAAATAAATGATTCAATTAGAAATTTGAATGATAATTTAATTGATGAGTGCCACTGCTTGTTGGTTAACTTTAACCTGTTTGTGAGTCTTATAACAGTGAACTCCCAATCATCCATGGGCGTATGTAAAATAAATGTCTTTACGTGAGTGCTGGTTTAATTATGATCTGCTCCTCACTCGTTGAGGGTCAGCGACTCATCAAATCACAGGTTACTTTTGAAGCAATTAATACAGACACCTCATTTCACGTCTCCACCCCAATTCTACATGGGTAAACAATAAAACAAAACACACGTTACGTATGTTTTGCTTTAGACCGTCTTCATTTTATCTGGGCCACCCCTCCCCTGTCACCCTGAATAATGAGAGTTGCGTGTACTTTGTAAGCATTTGCTTGTCGTTTTTAACAGCTGACACCTATGTTTAACTTTGTTGTGTAACAGATTTTTCTCTCTGTCACCGCTTCCTTCAGCTTTGTCCGTTCAGCCTGCATTGCACCGGATCGGTTGTCATGCCTTGGAACTAAAGTTACCCTTGCTGAAGAGCCTCGAAGTCTCAAATGTTTCTCACTTGGTAAAAAAATAAAGTATACGAATACAAAGATCACAAGCAGGACCTTCTTTAAAACGAGTCTTGTGACTCAGCGAGAATAGCCTCCCTGGGTTATTCAGGACAATTATAATGAATTGCTGTGGCCTCGAAGGCAATGTGTAATATAATAATGGAACAGACAATGCCTGATCACATCCTGAAAGGGTATCATTGTACTGTATTATGATACCAAATACCATCCCACACCTTGGCTATATGCAGGCTTCAATGTTCCTAATGGTAAATAATGTGCTTGCGTTATTTATACATGTGCTAGATTTAAAATATGAAAGAGAAACGCTTCATGTAGAGATTAAATATTGATTTAAACTATGTCCACTTCTGAATATCACGTGAAATAGAAATATGCAGGGGAAATTGTGTGCAGAGCCACGAGGGTTATTTGACCATACTTAACCACCCTGGTCAGAGCAGATTAATGAAGGTGCGCAGAGCACAGATCAGCAATGGATGTTGCTACACTGCCCTAAGAGACGGGGCATTCTAGGCATGGCAGTGCTTGGAATGGTACTTTTTGGCAGCAGATAGGAATATAATAGAGCAGGACAGGTAGAGGGCAATATAGGGCTTTGCAAGCAATGCAGAGGATGGATGGGCATGGCATGATCGGTACAAGACATGGCAGGAACATGCCATTGTATGGATGAAGTGGGGAATTGCAGGGAATGCCAGGGATAGTCCAAAAATAGAGCATTTAAAACAAAGAAGAGTTATTAAAGGACATGTCAGGGCATGGTGAGAGAGGCAAAGATCATGGAAGGGAAAGGGCAAGTCATGGACAGAGAATAAGATGAATGCCAATATTAAGACAGGCATGGCAGGGATATCGCATACAGGGCAAGGTCGGGCAGGACATCCTTTGGAAAAAGTAATTTACAGGGATTTTATAAAAGCGACATTAAGACATGAGATGCCCTCCACTGCCCTTTGACAAATACGACAACCACAACCACCACAACGACCACCGCTTTCCATTCAACAATGCCACATCGGATACCACAGGCAAGCCTGCACACACAACAGAAACAAACGCAGGGCTGAGTGTGTCTGTCAGGCAAAATGAATGCCGTATCTGGGCAGTCAGACAGCATACAAGGCAGTCCCAGCAAAATAATAACCCAGAACTGACAGCATACAGTCAGATAGCTACAAGCATACAACAGAGTGGATATGTACAGTGTAAAGTCAGACCACGAATAAGCAGCATATACAGAGTAATGGCAATGTCAAGGGCCAGACTCTGCACACACCGGCAAAGGACAGAGACAAACCCTTCCACAACCAGAGCCCTGCATTCTACCTCATTCATACCCCCCCCCCATTAGGTAGACCGCTCATATACAGGCCTATGGCCGAATCACTGGATCTCGTCAGATGTCGGAAGCTAAGCCGGTTGGAAGCCTGGATAGTAGCGCTTTGATGGGTGGCCACCATGCACAAACAGGTTGCCATGGGGCTGTACTGTGATTCTATGTTCTCACGGATCTGCTTGCCGCCTTCACCAAGCCCCGCCCTGACCAGGGTGGTGAAGTATGGTCAATTAACCTCCACGACCGGGATAAACCCTAATCCAGCAGTGCATTGATATAAAACGGTGAACGTGTACAAAGCCAGACCCTTTAGATGGACCCCTAATAACCAGATCCCTTAAAACGAGACCCCTCACTGTCAGACACATAATCACCCCCCCCCCCAATCAAATCCCTAAAACTAGACACTTCATAGGCCAAACCCTAATAACCATCCCTTGACAGCCTGACTCCTTCAGTAAAATGCCCCCTCATAGAATCTTAAAACCAGGCCCTTCACAGAACCCTAATAACTAGACCCCTAATAACAAGATCCATCACAGATCCTAAAGCCAGACCCTTTAGTCAGAATACACGATGTGACACGGTTTTTGTCCCTGGGTAGTAAGTGTTATTTTCTAATTGCTTATGCCTCAAAAGTATAGAACATGGCTGTTATTCCCCACAAACTTTGCTTTTGTGACCAGGACTTTACGTGAAGGAATGACACAAATGCACACCACGTTTTCTCATTGAAAATAGGTACATTTCTAAATATCACTGTCCTGGTCACAAAAGCAAGGTTTGTGGGGAATAATAGACATTTCCTGTACTTTTGAGGCATAAGCAATTAGGAAATAACAATTACAACACAGGAACCATTTTGTTGTTTGTTACATAGTGATATCAATAACCAGGCCCCTCCCAGACTTCAACTCAGACCCCTTCGTATGAAACCTTCATAACCAGACCCCTAATAGCCAGAACCCTCACAGACCCTGCAAATCAGACCCCTTCGTCTGATCCTAATAACCATACTCCTCAGTGAGACCCCTACAAGACCACCTCCCAGATCCTTCAAATCAGACCCTTAATAACCAGACACCTCAAGTCTGACCCCGAATAATCAAGGCCCTTGAAACCAGCCCCTCAGTCAGATCCCTCATCACCAGACCCTGATAATCAGACCCCTTCGTCTGATCCTAATAACCAGACACCTCTCAGTCAGAACCTCGAAAAGACCACCTCACAGAGACACCTCAGTCAGGCCTCTCATAACCAGAACCCTAATAGCCAGAACCCTCACAGACCCTGATAATCAGACCCCTTCGTCTGATCCTAATAACCAGACACCTCAGTCAGACGCCTAATAACCAGACTCCTCGCAGACCCTTGAAACCAGATCCCTCAGTCAAGACCCCCCATCACCAGACCCCTCAATCAGACCGGGGGACCCCTCGTCTCCATCACACCCGGGCCCAGGGCCCGCCTCACGTCGCGACAACAGCGACAACAACAACACCACCACGCGACAACAACAACACCACCACCCACCAACACCACCACCCACCACCACCCTCCTCCTCCTCACGTCGCGACACCACCACCACCCACCTCCTCCTCGCCCTCCTCCTCCGCCCTCGGCGCGCTCGCTCACGCGCCGACCCGCAGCGCCGTCTCACCCGCAGGTCCGCTCGGCCAGAAAAAACCCCACAACTAAAACGCTACTGTAGCCGCCGTAGCCGCTGCTGCTGTCGCGATGCCGCCGCCGCCTTCGCCTCTTCTTCATCCATGTAGAGAGCGCACGGCGGCAGTGGCCATTGGAGACAAACGCTGGGGGATTGTGGGAGAGGCTTCACGGCGGCAGCGGCAGCAGCAGCAGACAGGGGGCGCCTCAGCCTCCTCCTACCCCCCCCGTCCTCCTACCCCCCCCGTCCTCCTACCCCCCCCGTCCTCCTACCCCCCCCGTCCTCCTACCCCCCCCGTCCTCCTACCCCCCCCGTCCTCCTACCCCCCCCGTCCTCCTACCCCCCCCGTCCTCCTACCCCCCCCGTCCTCCTACCCCCCCCGTCCTCCTACCCCCCCCGTCCTCCTACCCCCCCCGTCCTCCTACCCCCCCCGTCCTCCTACCCCCCCCGTCCTCCTACCCCCCCCGTCCTCCTACCCCCCCCGTCCTCCTACCCCCCCCGTCCTCCTACCCCCCCCGTCCTCCTACCCCCCCCGTCCTCCTACCCCCCCCGTCCTCCTACCCCCCCCGTCCTCCTACCCCCCCCGTCCTCCTACCCCCCCCGTCCTCCTACCCCCCCCGTCCTCCTACCCCCCCCGTCCTCCTACCCCCCCCGTCCTCCTACCCCCCCCGTCCTCCTACCCCCCCCGTCCTCCTACCCCCCCCGTCCTCCTACCCCCCCCGTCCTCCTACCCCCCCCGTCCTCCTACCCCCCCCGTCCTCCTACCCCCCCCCGTCCTCCTACCCCCCCCGTCCTCCTACCCCCCCCGTCCTCCTACCCCCCCCGTCCTCCTACCCCCCCCCTCCTCCTACCCCCCCCTCCTCCTACCCCCCCCTCCTCCTACCCCCCCCCTCCTCCTACCCCTCCTACCCCCCCACCCTCCTCCTCCTACCCCCTCACCCTCCTCCTCCTACCCCCCCCACCCTCCTCCTACCCCCCCCTCCTCCTACCCCCCCCTCCTCCTACCTCCTCCTCCTACCCCCCCCTCCTCCTCCTACCCCCCCTCCTCCTCCTACCCCTCCTCCTCCTCCTACCCCTCCTCCTCCTACCCCCCCTCCTCCTCCTACCCCCCCCCCTCCTCCTCCTACCCCCCCTCCTCCTCCTACCCCTCCTCCTCCTACCCCTCCTCCTCCTACCCCCCTCCTCCTCCTACCCCCCCCTCCTCCTACCTCTTCCTCCTACCCCCCCCCCTCCTCCTCCTACCCCCCCCCCTCCTCCTCCTACCCCCCCCCCTCCTCCTCCTACCCCCCCTCCTCCTCCTACCCCCCCCTCCTCCTCCTACCCCCCCTCCTCCTCCTACCCCCCCCCCTCCTCCTACCTCCTCCTCCTACCCCCCCCTCCTCCTCCTCCTACCCCCCCCTCCTACCCCCCCCCTCCTCCTCCTACCCCCCCTCCTCCTCCTACCCCTCCTCCTCCTACCCCCCCCTCCTCCTCCTACCCCCCCCCCTCCTACCCCCCCCCCCTCCTACCCCCCCTCCTCCTCCTACCCCCCCCCCTCCTCCTCCTACCCCCCCTCCTCCTCCTACCCCTCCTCCTCCTCCCCCTCCTACACCCCCCTCCTCCTCCTACCCCCCCTCCTACCCCCCCCTACTCCTCCTACCCCCCCCTCCTCCTCCTACCCCCCCTCCTCCTCCTACCCCCCCTCCTCCTCCTACCCCCCCTCCTCCTCCTACCCCTCCTCCTCCTCCCCCTCCTACACCCCCCTCCTCCTCCTCCTCCCCCTCCTACCCCCCCTCCTCCTCCTACCCCCCCCTCCTCCTCCTACCCCCCCTCCTCCTCCTACCCCCCCTCCTCCTCCTACCCCTCCTCCTCCTACCCCCCCCTCCTCCTCCTACCCCCCCCTCCTCCTACCTCCTCCTCCTACCCCCCCCCTCCTCCTCCTACCCCCCCCCCTCCTCCTCCTACCCCCCCCCCCCTCCTCCTCCTACCCCCCCCCTCCTCCTCCTACCCCCCCCCTCCTCCTCCTACCCCCCCCCCCTCCTACCCCCCCCCTCCTCCTACCCCCCCCTCCTCCTCCTACCCCCCCTCCTCCTCCTACCCCTCCTCCTCCCCCTCCTACCCCCCCTCCTCCTCCTACCACCCCCCTCCTCCTCCCCCTCCTACCCCACCCTCCCCCTCCTACCCCCCCCCTCCTCCTACCACCCCCCTCCTCCTCCTACCCCTCCTCCTCCCCCTCCTACCCCCCCTCCTCCTCCTACCACCCCCCTCCTCCTCCCCCTCCTACCCCACCCTCCCCCTCCTACCCCCCCCCTCCTCCTACCACCCCCCTCCTACTCCCCCTCCTCCTCTTTGTGCGGCGGAGATCTCATCCCGAGTGCCCCCCCCCCACACCACCAGCAGCACCGACGGCAAAGCCCCATCTCTCCACCCTCCCTCACCTTGGTGTGGTGCGCTTTGCGACGATACTTGTTGTAGATGTTACCACAGGATGTTGTGGTGGTGGTGCCAAATGGGGGAAGCGATTGGTATCGTCGAGGGCTCTCCTCTCGTGTGGGTTTGAGATTGGGCTGCCCTGCCACCTGGCGGGCGGCCACGCGAATTACAGCTTCCACTTGTCACGGTGACCCCGATGAATCCTCTCACTCGGGCAGACGCATTCGCCCCCTTGCCCCACACCCGGGGTCGGCAACCAACATAACAAGAGCCATTTCTTTCCAATTCGGTACAAAATTCAGTATTTCAAGAGCCGCAATGCATCTGAGTACATACTGTACATACGTACATATCGTCAAGAAGCAGCCCGTAAAGAGCCGCATGCGGCTCCGGAGCCGTAGGTTGCCGACCCCTGCCCCACACAGTCCAGAACAGCTCTGCTGCACCAGCCACAGCACGGCATTCATCTGCGAGCGCGTCTTTATCAGCGGTACGCGTACGTCCACAGAAAATGAATACGTTAGTGAGTGTACAGGCTGATCTAGTGTATAGACACCCCCCCCCCCCCATGTTCACCTGATAGTGACATGGCAGCGATTCGAGAGACACCTTCATCCAGCAGTGGATTGACCATGGCTGACGGTGATGACTGAGGTTACATCAAAGACCGTGGACGTTCGCGACAAAGAAAATGATGCTTTGTTAATGAGCTCCAGCTTATGCATCATCTGAATCTCGTGAGCGAAATCACACCGGCTGTGAGAGCACATTTAAATAGCTCATGTGTAATGAAATTTGAGAGACATGTTGAGGCTTTGATACAAGAATGTTGTTTTGCATACTCTCATTCATCCATATTATTTGACCAAATAATACATTTGCCTCCTTCCAAAATATGTCCTTAGACGTAAAAATGTATAAATATTAAAATGACACATCCACCACACAGCCTTCTGGGAGTGGTTTTCTTCAGCAGCATTGGATCAACACAAGCAAACTCTGGACCGGTTTCAACATTCAGTGTCTCACCACAAGTCAGGACAATTGTTTTACTGGGATACCTGAAATGGAACACCCTGTATTGCATGTTTCTCATTTCTCTGCTTGTGTGCTGATGTCAATCACGCAAAACGCATGCAGTCGGCCATCTGTCACAATGCAAATTTCTACACGGACGTCAAGTTTCATGTTTTCACCAACTCTTAAAAACGGGAAGCACAAAGGCTTGCGCAAAACTGCGACAATCAGCACATTTTATTCAGACGTTGCCCACTTCCTTAGAAAGGCATGGGTTGAGGAAACGAAAGTCACAATAGAACAGAACCACGCAGACTGAAATCTGTCGGGGAAACGTGGTCACACGGGCAGACAGCAGGTTCGGGCACGAGCCATCAACTGTTTCAGCACCGCGTCAACTTCTCCTCGTCCACGTACTAGCAGCACAACTACGCGCCGTGACTGGGCTTCATTTTCCCACTGATTGTTTCCTGGGTGGCTGGAAGAATGAAGTGGATGACACGCGGCCGACTTGGCAGCACGAGAGGTCGATGTGATGTGCCGGGTGAGGAACATTTTCTCAAGTTACAGTCTCAGACAAACTTGGTTTAAATTAAGCTCTGCGTCATGAAATTCAAGAGCAGAGTAATTCCAGTTTACACCATTCATGTCATTTATAGCAATCAGAAACAAAATAATAAGTTTATAATTACAATCCATACGCCATCTTCCCGACATTTTGGTCAGCGAAATTGTTAGGGGTGGAATGGAGCTTACATTTCTCAATTACAATCAGCTCTTAAGCTCACAATGCACAAAGTGTGTGTGTGTGATAAACAATGTTTTCCAGCTGATGTTGTAGTGGTTGTCTAACATCTCCAACCACTGGGAGATGATACATTTCACAATATTAGATTTATTTTTTATTAAATCGCAACAATTCATTGAATCGTAAGGGGGAAGAATCATTACACCCCTAAAAAAATATCGTCTCAGTGGCAATGAACAGTTTTATGGACCACACTCACATTTGACAAACACCATCACTTTTGAGCGTTGCACTCTTTGTTGGTGATAGCAACTTTGGCATTTTCACAACAAAAACAAAAAAAACTAGACATTACGAATGGCCACAGGTCTTAAAATGGTAGGTCACCATCCAGATTGCATGATTACCAATCATCTCAGTCTACATATAAACAATGCAACGTTCAGTCAAATATTGATCGATGGACAAGGAATGACATGGAAGAAAGCCTGAGGTCGTCCCTCTGGATAGTGGTCACCGCTGTAGTCAATCTGCTGCTGCCCAGAATCATTCAAGAGTCAATCTGATGTAACCCGGATATTTTACACTGGTCAGACACTGTCAGATCTCACATCTTTGTACGAATGCAGACAATTCCATAAAACAATCACCAGACGAAAAACGTGCTTTAATACCATGGTTGTGGGTTTTACAATACCACTCAACAGCACCTCATTCTTCAGGGCATTAAATCATTAACAGTGAGGTCAACACACACACACAGGGCTGAACACATAAGTGCTTGAAAGCAGTGTCTGTATCCTAATTTTACATAGGCAAAGGTCATGAATCAGGATAATTGGTTCTATATAAATATGGATTTAAACGCCGGGGGGGTCTAGCACACTGGCACACAGCGTTCCACATTAATTCAAATGAAGGGGATTATACAGGACCTCGGCATTATGGACAATGCTTCAATTCCGTATGGCCTGTCCCCACATCAACAACTGCGATCAGATGAGCTCATTTACACGTCCTTGCGCTTGATGATTAGCGGCCCCACATTGTCGCCCGTCTCCTCGTTGTGTCGGTTGTGAGAGCCGTCACACGCGGGAAACTGCACACGCACACAGACACACACGCACAGACACAAAGATACACATTTATCAAGAGTGGAAAGGTGGCTGGGTGGCTCGGAGGTCAGAGCGCTAAACTGCACTGCTGAGAACCTGGGATTGAATCCAAGCAGTTATCGGTGATTAAACCGGTTTCTCAAGCGCAGCGAGTTGATGTTCTCAGCCATCAGTAACGAATGCAGAAAACACGCATTATTAAAAATTTCGTTCTGCACTTCATTTCTGCAAATCCCGGGAAATTAAAGCATTGGTTTTACTGTTATTCAACAACCATTACTCTCACGTGCAGAACAGGTGAGGAGGTGCTGCTCTCTACTGTGTGGACCAGAAGTCACTGGAAGGGATCTCCGTTTCTGCGGGCCGTTCTGCTCTGCAAGCAATTAAAATTGAATATTCGTTTCATGAAATGAGGCCGATAGTGCGACAGAGATCAAACTGGGGGAAGGTGACAAAGCGTAGAGCCAAATGTTGTTCCATGAGCACCTACTTGGGCCAACACAGCGCACACACCAGGGTGGCAGCATAGCTGCCAGCACACCAGGCCACCTCGCAGAGGCCCAGGATATGTTATCCATGGCTAGGAATTTAACTTAGGTCAAGGATAGTAGCACATTACATGAACCACTGCACCACTGCTCCCCGCAGTACACACAGATGCACACGCACAGTCATATACACACATTAAGCATATAAGACTGCAACCTAATTCAACTATGCTGAAATGTCCCATTGATAGGTAATCAAAGTTTTTTTTAATGGACAGCTCAATCAATGACTAACTTTAACCAGCTTTCCATTTATTATACCACTCACGGGTTTTTGTCACACGTCACCATAAAGTTTTATTTCAGCCGTGGCACTGTCGAAAGCTGTAGCAAGTAAATGATCAAATGCACCAACTGACAAAAAAAATTGTCACCATAATAAACAGCAATGTTCTATCCACTGGTAGATAAAGAGGCCTCCCCCATGTCATTGCCATTCCTCAGGGTCATGCGATGCCACAAATCAACTCACTCCGGCGTGTGAGCCGACCTCATCGACGCGTCTCCTTGGCCAACCTCCTCTTGGTCATGGCCAACCCTTGGGCTGCCATCAGTCTCGCGCGTCTGTTCCCATGCGCCCTGCCTGAGCCCACGTAATTAATTATCGCAAGTCCACATGATACCTATAATTTGTGTTTGTTCTCCGATCTACGTCTTCCTCTTCCAACCCAATTGTAATTCCCAACATGCAACTCTCGCCATGCTTCTCTGCATAGTTTTTCGTGTTCGTTCCATGTCATGAACAGGCGATTCGCAATTATTGAAAACGCTCTTTTTTTTTTAGGCACCGTCATCTTACTTTCTTTCTTAAAATAATTATTCAACAGCACTCCATCCTGAAACTATGGGATCTTTAGTCCTGCTTTGATATCAACTGCAAAGCAGGCTTTCCCTACAAGGACAAACATGTGAGACATTCACACATTTCACAAACGCCGAGAGTAGGCGATTTTGCAAACATCTACTGCAATGCAGCATCGACAATTGAACGCGTGTAGCTGCCCATTTACACTCTTCCTTCACTATTTAGCCCAGTGTATTGTGGGCTGCCTTTATTGCAAGAGAATCAACAGCAGCCAAAATACCCCCGCAAAAGGACCACGACGCCCGCACACTATGGCCTACCCTTGTCGATTGAAGTCACGGGATCTTTAACGTGCGCTGCGAAGCGGATGGCGCATTATCAACAGTTCATATGCACCTGCAGTAATAACCAGGGCGGCCTACCGAATTCGAAGTGGGCTATGTACCCACCACCCCGCTGGGCCATGCGTCATTGGCTGCTTCAACAAGACGTAAATCTGACTCCGCTTACGGACGACGGCGCTCGGCACAAACCGTTTTGGAGCGCCAGCAGCGGCAGTATGCCTTCTTGGCGTCGACAAAGTCCTCGATGTTGATCTCGTTGACCACCTTGGACGTCTCCTTCTGGATTTTGAGATTGATGACGCTGTCCTTCACCTTCACCTTCCGCGGCAGCAGGGGTCGTATGGCGAGGTAGCCAAGCAGGGCCAGGATGCTGAGGAACGGAAGCAGCCGCACCCACTCGCCCACTGCCAGGGAACAAAGACAAAGATAAAGATCCCTCACGCAGCCCACACAGACTGTTGGAGCAAGTGCTGCTGTTATAGCGAGCGCCTATAGCTGGTAGCACGGTCTACTCCCACGTTGGTGTGCACGAACAACCGAGTTGTCCTAGGGAAGGCCCAGAACCAGTTCAAATTATCACTTGCCACCGATGTCAGCCGTGGTCAGAAATCAGACTCGGGTCACGGGTTTATGCACTAACCACTCCGCACAACACAGATGCACAGCATACACGCATAACACCTACTGCAAATGCACGTGTACACGTATAGCCTGTTTGTCCAGCCACTGCTGAATGAGGGCCTCCCCACTACTGTGCAGGCTGTGAAGGCTATTTGCCCCCACGCTTCACCACGCTGGTCAGTGCAGATCGGCGAGGACAGGGAACATAAGGTGTGTAAGCATAGAAGTAGAGCACAATAACTGATTTTTGTGCACTGCCATTTGCTCATCACCACATAGCCCAGCAAGCCCTGTGGCAACCTGTTTATGCACTGTGGTCACCTGTCCAAGTCCTATCCCAGCTCAACTCTGCTTAGCTTCTCAGATCTGACAAAATCGGGTGCATTCTGGGTGATGTGGTCTTATGCTAAAATAAAGAAAAATAATAAATTAATCTTGAAGGAATTTGTTTACCCAGTAACGGCTCACACTAAAGACTTCAGAATAGTCCAGCATTGGGAGGTCTGCTCAATTCCTTTTTAAGGAGTATTTTACAAGTGGGATAGAAAGGAGTGTGGCACACACATACACTCACTCGTAATGAATGACTCAATCCTTAATCCCCCCTGGATAAACAAAAAGAGTCCCGTTCCACTCTGTGGGAAGCCAATAATGTGTGCCTGAATTATCCAATCGGCCCTTCCAGAGTAATGTGGAATATGTACCTTTGGGCCAGGGTTGTAAACAAGAGATAAGTACAGTAGCTCCCTGGACTCGATGGACAAACCACTTATAAAGATGATAATGCTATTGCTAATGGCGATGGTATGCTGAAACTGCTGCTGATGAATCCG
This sequence comes from Lampetra fluviatilis, assembly GCF_964198595.1. Taxonomy (NCBI): domain Eukaryota; kingdom Metazoa; phylum Chordata; class Hyperoartia; order Petromyzontiformes; family Petromyzontidae; genus Lampetra; species Lampetra fluviatilis. The sequence goes on from NC_136315.1 coordinate 9,707,326, forward strand.
ATGATGCATTGACAAGAATGATGATGATGCTGATAGAGCCTACAGTGCCCGTGAGAGACGATGCCATGACGATATTGACGATGACACTCCAGGGAGATGACGATGATGAACAATAATGGAGGAGCTGCGTTGACCATGATTGGACAACAGAGCTTCATAGCTCATCGGACTCCTCCTCCGGTATAAATACATATTCTAATTCTGTAGGACAGCCCAGCGGCCGGGTTAGAGAACACCACGACCAGCCAAAGGAAAAAACGCATCACTAAGAGGCATGTTTGGCAACTGGACATAGCGCTGCCCCGTAGCAGCACCCGCTGAGCAGTCTAATGTAGGCGGTGAGCAGCACTGCAGGGTCCGTGACGACGCGACACCGCATCCCTTCCTCATGCCAGGCCCAGTGGCAGTTGCAGAAAATGCCCTCAGGAGAATTTCACTGAACTTGCACTGCATGCCTTTAAATGTCAAACAAAGACAACGACCGTTCAAGGTGTCCTGTGGACAGGTGTATACAAATAATTAGTAACACACGGTATTGTTCAATGAGCTTACACTGTCTATCCAAATAACTAAGGCAATGTTTAATTCATAATTTTATAGATTAAGGGGATGTGTTTATTCGTACAAGACATCGAATGTAATTGTATTTGACTAAACTCTGACGTACAAATGGAAAATACTTCGTAAGCAAAACTCAGTTTTATATAGCACCATTCACACAAAGCCTCACAGCGCTTTACAACGCAATCCCAGTAAAAACCCTTGAGATTAAAACTAAGAGTAAAAACAACCCTACACGGACGGATATGCAAGATAAATAAATGTTTTCAGACTAGCCTTGAAAACCTCAAGTGAACGGAGCGTCCCTAACGGTCTGGGACAAGACATTCCACAAACAAGGCCCCTGGCTACTGAAAACTCCGTCACTGAACGCAGATTTGTCCTGGGTACACTCTCCCGGTGCCAGATTTTGATGGATCAAAGTTTCCAGACAGAGGGATGCGGTTTCAGCAGATCTCCGAGATACAAATGGAGCTACTAACCCTTTCATGGCATTGAAGGCCAATACAAGAACTTGTAATTCGATCCCGTATTTTACTGGAAGCCAATGCAGGGATTGAAGAAAATGTGCGATGTGCTCATTCCATCACTCCACACAAAACCCGGGCAGCAGAGTTTTGGACAAGCTGCAAACGATTTAAAACATTCCGTGTGCACCACTCAACAGGGCATTACAATCATTAAGTGTTGATGAAATTGTACCAGTCTATCAGCATCCGGCATGGAGAGAATTGATCGAATGCGTGAAATATTTTGCAGGAGATCTTAAATCAAATTCCTTGCATTACACTCAAAGTCAAGGCAGGATCAAAAATGACGAAGGTTCTGGACTCTAGATGACAAGATTTTAAGATCATCAATCATCAAGTTATGTGAACCCAGCAACATGACCTCAACTTTGTCTGATTTAAGTTTCACGACATTTTGATGCATTCACACCCTGACCTCATAAAGACACTGAGACAGGACTGAAACTGCATCATCAGTGCCAGGCCTATAGTCTGCAGATATATTTGGGTGTTGACAGCATAAAATGTATAACTCAGACCATGACGAAAAATGCTCCCAAGTGGCAACACATAGATGGAAACTAACAAAGGCCCTAAAATCGACCCCTGGGGGACACCAGTGACAACTGGGCAAGTTTCACATGGCTCACCAACGTAACAAACTGTTTCCGATCAGTCAGATAGGAGCTACGCCAGGAAAAAGCTGTGCCACTGATGCAAAATCGCGTCTCTAGACGCTTGAGCAGAAGATGATGCTCAACTGTATCGAACGCTGCACTAAGATCCAACAGCACCAGGATCGGAAGCCCGAATCAGCGCTCATGAACATATCATTGACCACCTTAACAAGTGCTGCCTCAGCACTGTGCAGTGGCCAAAACGCAGGTTGAAATGGCTCAGAGGTTGTGATTTGTAAGATGACCCTGTAACTGCTGAGCTTCCACACATTACAAAGATTTTTGACAGAAACCGAGAGGTGTGAAATCGGCCTGTAGTTTAACATAACACTGGAGTCAAGACCTGGCTTCTTTAATAATGCTGAACTAGAAGCCAATTTCAGTGACACAGGCATTGCTCCAGTAGAGGTATCTACGAAGGAATAAACCAATGAACACAGAACATGAAATATCGAGACGAGAGAAGTGTTACGTTCAATCGGGGCTTGCGGCCTGTTAGATATAATATCAATATTTCCCTCAACTTAAAACACTCCATAAATTGGTCAACATCACTGCCTCGCTAAGAAACTAGCAACATAAGGTGACGTTTCTAGCAATGGCCCTTCTTCACAGCACAACGCGAGGTAAGGGGATTCAAATGTCCAAGGAAAAGAGTTAATCGCAGAATTTAAATGCCACGGCTACCATCAGTGGCGAGTGATTTAAGAATCGGGCCCTGGACACCCCCTCCCCCCAACTTCCTGAACCCACGTTGACCAGCATGGTGAGGTATGGTCACACAATCCCGGTGACCGATACGAAGAGAGGAGGTCTCCGTTCAGCAACGGAATTCACAAAAGGCTCCATCCATTATGTTTCCGTATTTTACTATTTTATCGGAATCTGGTGCCATTGGTTTAGAACATGGCGAGTCACATCACCACTTCACCGTTATGAGGGTTAGTATTTAACCGAGTGCAAGCGAACGCCTTCATCACTCGAGGTGTTGAGTGCAACACGAGGAGGTGGCAAGTTGCGTAACGCGACCTCGATTGAGCGATTTTCCCTCTTCGACAAAGGCGTTTCAAGTGGCAGGAGGCGGCCGTGCCATCGTGACAACGCTCCACACACATCAACGCGATGTTCATCGCGTGCGTGTTCACATAAACAGCGGCATCAACTCCAATATTTCATGACGTGTGTCTGATTGTAACGCCAAAGTAGTTTTTTTTAACGTGTTAGGAGGCATATCTGTCAACACGTTCATCAGCAATGGTGGAGCCAGGATTTTCAGGTAGGGGGGGCAAAACCCCTCCAGCAATGAGAAATGATAGAGGAGTTGTTAGTAAGTCAGCAGTTGTTAGTGAGTAAGGAGTTGTTGGTGAGTGAGGAGTTGTTAGTTAGTGAGGAGTTGTTGGTGAGTAAGGAGTTGTTAGTAAGTCAGCAGTTGTTAGTGGGTGAGGAGTTGTTGGTGAGTGAGGAGTTGTTGGTGAGTGAGGAGTTGTTAGTGAGTGAGGAGTTGTTAGTGAGTGAGGAGTTGTTAGTGGGTGAGGAGTTGTTGGTGAGTGAGGAGTTGTTGGTGAGTGAGGAGTTGTTAGTGAGTGAGGAGTTGTTGGTGAGTAAGGAGTTGTTAGTGAGTGAGGAGTTGTTAGTGAGTGAGGAGTTGTTGGTGAGTGAGGAGTTGTTAGTGAGTGAGGAGTTGTTAGTGAGTAAGGAGTTGTTGGTGAGTGAGGAGTTGTTAGTGAGTGAGGAGTTGTTGGTGAGTGAGGAGTTGTTAGTGAGTAAGGAGTTGTTAGTGAGGAGTTGTTAGTGAGTAAGGAGTTGTTAGTGAGTGAGGAGTTGTTAGTGAGTAAGGAGTTGTTAGTGAGTGAGGAGTTGTTAGTGAGTGAGGAGTTGTTAGTGAGTGAGGAGTTGTTAGTGAGTAAGGAGTTGTTAGTGAGTAAGGAGTTGTTAGTGAGTAAGGAGTTGTTAGTGAGTGAGGAGTTGTTGGTGAGTGAGGAGTTGTTAGTGAGTGAGGAGTTGTTGGTGAGTAAGGAGTTGTTAGTGAGTGAGGAGTTGTTAGTGAGTGAGGAGTTGTTGGTGAGTGAGGAGTTGTTAGTGAGTGAGGAGTTGTTGGTGAGTGAGGAGTTGTTAGTGAGTGAGGAGTTGTTGGTGAGTAAGGAGTTGTTAGTGAGTGAGGAGTTGTTAGTGAGTGAGGAGTTGTTGGTGAGTGAGGAGTTGTTAGTGAGTGAGGAGTTGTTAGTGAGTAAGGAGTTGTTGGTGAGTGAGGAGTTGTTAGTGAGTAAGGAGTTGTTGGTGAGTGAGGAGTTGATAGTGAGTGAGGAGTTGTTGGTGAGTAAGGAGTTGTTGGTGAGTGAGGAGTTGTTAGTGAGTGAGGAGTTGTTGGTGAGTGAGGAGTTGTTAGTGAGTAAGGAGTTGTTAGTGAGTGAGGAGTTGTTGGTGAGTGAGGAGTTGTTAGTGAGTAAGGAGTTGTTAGTGAGTGAGGAGTTGTTAGTGAGTAAGGAGTTGTTAGTGAGTGAGGAGTTGTTAGTGAGTGAGGAGTTGTTAGTGAGTGAGGAGTTGTTAGTGAGTAAGGAGTTGTTAGTGAGTAAGGAGTTGTTAGTGAGTAAGGAGTTGTTAGTGAGTGAGGAGTTGTTGGTGAGTGAGGAGTTGTTAGTGAGTGAGGAGTTGTTGGTGAGTGAGGAGTTGTTAGTGAGTGAGGAGTTGTTAGTGAGTAAGGAGTTGTTGGTGAGTGAGGAGTTGTTAGTGAGTAAGGAGTTGTTAGTGAGTAAGGAGTTGTTGGTGAGTGAGGAGTTGTTAGTGAGTGAGGAGTTGTTGGTGAGTGAGGAGTTGTTGGTGAGTGAGGAGTTGTTAGTGAGTGAGGAGTTGTTAGTGAGTGAGGAGTTGTTGGTGAGTGAGGAGTTGTTAGTGAGTGAGGAGTTGTTAGTGAGTAAGGAGTTGATAGTGAGTGAGGAGTTGTTAGTGAGTGAGGAGTTGTTAGTGAGTGAGGAGTTGTTAGTGAGTAAGGAGTTGTTAGTGAGTGAGGAGTTGTTAGTGAGTGAGGAGTTGTTAGTGAGTAAGGAGTTGTTAGTGAGTGAGGAGTTGTTAGTGAGTAAGGAGTTGTTAGTGAGTGAGGAGTTGTTAGTAAGTAAGGAGTTGTTAGTGAGTGAGGAGTTGTTAGTGAGTGAGGAGTTGTTAGTGAGTGAGGAGTTGTTAGTGAGTAAGGAGTTGTTAGTGAGTGAGGAGTTGTTAGTGAGTAAGGAGTTGTTAGTGAGTAAGGAGTTGTTAGTGAGTAAGGAGTTGTTGGTGAGTGAGGAGTTGTTAGTGAGTAAGGAGTTGTTAGTGAGTGAGGAGTTGTTAGTGAGTGAGGAGTTGTTGGTGAGTGAGGAGTTGTTAGTGAGTAAGGAGTTGTTGGTGAGTGAGGAGTTGTTAGTGAGTAAGGAGTTGTTAGTGAGTAAGGAGTTGTTGGTGAGTAAGGAGTTGTTAGTGAGTAAGGAGTTGTTAGTGAGTAAGGAGTTGTTAGTGAGTAAGGAGTTGTTAGTGAGTGAGGAGTTGTTAGTGAGTGAGGAGTTGTTAGTGAGTGAGGAGTTGTTAGTGAGTAAGGAGTTGTTAGTGAGTAAGGAGTTGTTAGTGAGTAAGGAGTTGTTAGTGAGTAAGGAGTTGTTAGTGAGTGAGGAGTTGTTAGTGAGTAAGGAGTTGTTAGTGAGTAAGGAGTTGTTAGTGAGTAAGGAGTTGTTAGTGAGTGAGGAGTTGTTGGTGAGTGAGGAGTTGTTAGTGAGTAAGGAGTTGTTAGTGAGTAAGGAGTTGTTAGTGAGTGAGGAGTTGTTAGTGAGTAAGGAGTTGTTAGTGAGTAAGGAGTTGTTAGTGAGTAAGGAGTTGTTAGTGAGTGAGGAGTTGTTAGTGAGTAAGGAGTTGTTAGTGAGTAAGGAGTTGTTAGTGAGTAAGGAGTTGTTAGTGAGTAAGGAGTTGTTGGTGAGTGAGGAGTTGTTAGTGAGTAAGGAGTTGTTAGTGAGTAAGGAGTTGTTAGTGAGTGAGGAGTTGTTAGTGAGTGAGGAGTTGTTAGTGAGTGAGGAGTTGTTAGTGAGTAAGGAGTTGTTAGTGAGTGAGGAGTTGTTAGTGAGTGAGGAGTTGTTGGTGAGTGAGGAGTTGTTAGTGAGTGAGGAGTTGTTAGTGAGTAAGGAGTTGTTAGTGAGTAAGGAGTTGTTAGTGAGTGAGGAGTTGTTAGTGAGTGAGGAGTTGTTGGTGAGTAAGGAGTTGTTGGTGAGTGAGGAGTTGTTAGTGAGTGAGGAGTTGTTAGTGAGTAAGGAGTTGTTAGTGAGTGAGGAGTTGTTAGTGAGTGAGGAGTTGTTGGTGAGTGAGGAGTTGTTAGTGAGTAGGGAGTTGTTAGTGAGTGAGGAGTTGTTAGTGAGTAAGGAGTTGTTAGTGAGTGAGGAGTTGTTGGTGAGTGAGGAGTTGTTAGTGAGTAAGGAGTTGTTAGTGAGTGAGGAGTTGTTGGTGAGTGAGGAGTTGTTGGTGAGTAAGGAGTTGTTAGTGAGTGAGGAGTTGTTGGTGAGTGAGGAGTTGTTAGTGAGTGAGGAGTTGTTAGTGAGTGAGGAGTTGTTAGTGAGTGAGGAGTTGTTGGTGAGTGAGGAGTTGTTAGTGAGTGAGGAGTTGTTGGTGAGTGAGGAGTTGTTAGTGAGTGAGGAGTTGTTAGTGAGTGAGGAGTTGTTAGTGAGTAAGGAGTTGTTAGTGAGTGAGGAGTTGTTAGTGAGTGAGGAGTTGTTGGTGAGTGAGGAGTTGTTAGTGAGTGAGGAGTTGTTAGTGAGTGAGGAGTTGTTGGTGAGTAAGGAGTTGTTGGTGAGTGAGGAGTTGTTAGTGAGTGAGGAGTTGTTAGTGAGTAAGGAGTTGTTAGTGAGTGAGGAGTTGTTAGTGAGTGAGGAGTTGTTGGTGAGTGAGGAGTTGTTAGTGAGTAGGGAGTTGTTAGTGAGTGAGGAGTTGTTAGTGAGTAAGGAGTTGTTAGTGAGTGAGGAGTTGTTGGTGAGTGAGGAGTTGTTAGTGAGTAAGGAGTTGTTAGTGAGTGAGGAGTTGTTGGTGAGTGAGGAGTTGTTGGTGAGTAAGGAGTTGTTAGTGAGTGAGGAGTTGTTGGTGAGTGAGGAGTTGTTAGTGAGTGAGGAGTTGTTAGTGAGTGAGGAGTTGTTAGTGAGTGAGGAGTTGTTGGTGAGTGAGGAGTTGTTAGTGAGTGAGGAGTTGTTAGTGAGTGAGGAGTTGTTAGTGAGTGAGGAGTTGTTAGTGAGTGAGGAGTTGTTAGTGAGTGAGGAGTTGTTAGTGAGTGAGGAGTTGTTAGTGAGTGAGGAGTTGTTAGTGAGTAAGGAGTTGTTAGTGAGTGAGGAGTTGTTAGTGAGTGAGGAGTTGTTAGTGAGTGAGGAGTTGTTAGTGAGTGAGGAGTTGTTAGTGAGTGAGGAGTTGTTAGTGAGTGAGGAGTTGTTAGTGAGTGAGGAGTTGTTAGTGAGTGAGGAGTTGTTGGTGAGTAAGGAGTTGTTAGTGAGTGAGGAGTTGTTAGTGAGTGAGGAGTTGTTAGTGAGTGAGGAGTTGTTAGTGAGTGAGGAGTTGTTAGTGAGTGAGGAGTTGTTGGTGAGTGAGGAGTTGTTAGTGAGTGAGGAGTTGTTGGTGAGTGAGGAGTTGTTAGTGAGTAAGGAGTTGTTAGTGAGTAAGGAGTTGTTAGTGAGTGAGGAGTTGTTAGTGAGTAAGGAGTTGTTAGTAAGTAAGGACTTGTCCCTTGCTTCTTATTCGACGCGTGTGCAGTGATGGTGCAGCCATCGATCGAGGATCGAATTCGAACCGCGATGTGTGATCGGCATCGCGCTCGCTGAAGGTGAATGTCTTCAGGGAAGTCGTGTGCTGTAGACGCAACTGCGCACAATTATGAGTCACTTACAACTGCTTTGCCGTTACTTATTGCCAATTATGGACTCAGACTATTGTCCTATCATCTCATAGAGTCCCTGGCACACAGTAATATGCTACACAGTGGCAGTGGGGGTCGCAAAATGCCGATGTATTACTAATAAACCTCAATGATCTGATCGAAATTAGGGATTTCGATCGGATCAATGAGGGGGCACATGTCACCCCCCCCCCCCCCCCACTGGCTCTGCCAGTGTTTATCAGTGTCCTAGATTATTACCTTACTGGTCACCCCGTACCCTGATACATCTGTAGGGCTGTTACGGGAGGGCTGTAAGTGCATACGATCCAATGGGTAACAAACACAGTGGGCGGAGTTACGGGAGTACACGGGGGGGGTGCCCGCAGCGACGTCCGCATCAGGCAGCCTGGGGGGTTGTGATCCTGATGGGGGGTATAAAGGGGGAGGACAAAGAGAGCTCGGGGCTCAGTCTGGGAACGAAGGAGGAAGAGTGAAGATCCTCTAGCTAGAGCCCTGGACTCCCCTCGACGCCGCCCTTGTCAGGGCTGCAGAGGAGCGAGCCAGAGGCGTGGTTCCGTGAACCAGGGTTAGACCCTGGGACTCCGGAGACCGTAGCCCGACTCACCAGTGTCGGGCCAGTTAGCCTCCCCTAGCTCGTTAGAGGAGGACTTGGGGATAGGTGAGATTAGCTAGGGGGTATCCCCAGTTATCCGGGTGAGGGGGCCGCTACCCCCTCTAGTGTTGTCCTGTACCGAGAAGCTGAAATAAATACACGTGTGCCTCAACCTGGGTGTCCAGCGTCTTCACCGGTACTTCACATCTCAAAGTTCACCCTACAAAGTCCCATCACAAGGAAGAAACACAACAAATAGATAGAAACGAATTTTGCCCAATTTCCCTGTACACAAGACCACGGGGTAAACCGCGTGGGTTGACGGACATGGTGAGGTAGCTTGCAAACAACCTAGCCAAACATTGTGATTGCATTTGATAAACGTAGCTTCTTTTTCGCAGAATAATTAAGTTGGCCGGTTGCACTAAATAGCTGAACTAACTCCCCCGAGCAGCACATTGTGCCGCAAACGAAGCCACCGCCTGACGAGGTGGCCACGTGCAGCAGCTCGAAACTCGGGGCTCGTTGCGGAGACCACCGGAGGTGCCACCACCACCACCACCACCGGAGGTGCCACCACCACCACCACCACCGGAGGTGCCACCACCACCACCACCGGAGGTGCCACCACCACCACCACCACCACCGGAGGTGCCACCACCACCACCACCACCACCGGAGGTACCACCACCACCGGAGGTGCCACCACCACCACCACCACCACCGGAGGTGCCACCACCACCACCACCACCACCGGAGGTGCCACCACCACCACCACCACCACCGGAGGTGCCACCACCACCACCACCACCACCGGAGGTGCCACCACCACCACCACCACCACCGGAGGTGCCACCACCACCACCACCACCGGAGGTGCCACCACCACCACCACCACCGGAGGTGCCACCACCACCACCACCACCGGAGGTGCCACCACCACCACCACCACCGGAGGTGCCACCACCACCACCACCACCGGAGGTGCCACCACCACCACCACCACCGGAGGTGCCACCACCACCACCACCACCGGAGGTGCCACCACCACCACCACCACCACTGGAGGTGCCACCACCACCACCACCACTGGAGGTGCCACCACCACCACCACCACCACCGGAGGTGCCACCACCACCACCACCGGAGGTGCCACCACCACCGGAGGTGCCACCACCACCACCGGAGGTGCCACCACCACCACCACCGGAGGTGCCACCACCACCACCACCACCACTGGAGGTGCCACCACCACCACCACCACCACTGGAGGTGCCACCACCACCACCACCACCACTGGAGGTGCCACCACCACCACCACCACTGGAGGTGCCACCACCACCACCACCACCACCGGAGGTGCCACCACCACCACCACCGGAGGTGCCACCACCACCGGAGGTGCCACCACCACCGGAGGTGCCACCACCACCACCACCACCGGAGGTGCCACCACCACCGGAGGTGCCACCACCACCACCACCACCGGAGGTGCCACCACCACCACCACCACCACTGGAGGTGCCACCACCACCACCACTGGAGGTGCCACCACCACCACCACTGGAGGTGCCACCACCACCACCACCACCACTGGAGGTGCCACCACCACCACCACCACCACTGGAGGTGCCACCACCACCACCACAGGAGGTGCCACCACCACCACCACAGGAGGTGCCACCACTGGAACGCCAAGCGACGTCCCGCAGTCGAAGAGGGGCGGGCGGGAATGTCCCCCCCGTCCTCCTCCTACTCGCCTACTCGGGGTGGGCCACAACCTCGCTCGAACCCATTCTCCGTCACCGCATCAAAACGCACAATCGGCGGTAGGAAGACGCACACGGAAAACACCCTCCCCCGCCTCAAATGAAGCAGAACCAGCTCTAAGCGGGACACAATGGAGCCTCCAACTCGCTGCCACAGACGAGCCCCACTGCGGCCTCCATCCAGCAGTGGGCAGAACAAGGCCCAGTGACCATCCACGACGAAGGGGGGAACACGCGCGGCCCTCTCGCCACCGTGAGCGCCACGCTCAGCAGGGGAGGAGGCCCCAAGAGGCCCCAAGAGGCCCCCTTGCCACGGCGCCCGCCTCACCGGTGAGCCGCGCGTATCCCGTGATGCTGGAGGGCACGGGGAGGCTCTTGAGGTAGGCGGGCAGCTGCGTCTTGACGAGGCGGGCGATGCTGTCCATAGCTGCGGTCGGGCGGGGTGAGA
>NC_136315.1:9717968-9827968 GCF_964198595.1 Lampetra fluviatilis
GGCGGGGTGAGAGGGGCAGGGGCGGGGGTAGCAGGAGGAGGAGGTTGGTGGACGAGGCGTAGGCGAGAAGGCGCCGTGGAAGAGGAGGTGGTGCTGCTGCTGCTGGTGGTGGTGGAGGGGGCCCCGGAACGTGGTTGGCGGCAGCAGCAGTGACGAGGCGGTGACGGCGGCTTTTGATGCCCCACTCGGCAGCGCGGTGGCTGGTGGGACAAGACGGAGCACTTGAGAGCCGCTCGAGTGCTGGACTCCACCACGTGGTCGGGCGCCAGGGGGGTGAGCAGCGTCGCCGCTTTGTCTAAATCCCCACCCCACTCGGGCGAAACCAACTCACACCCCCCCCCACACAGGCACACACCCCTCTCACCAAGACCAATCACCGCCACGAAGAGACGGTGACGTCACCGCGGCGCCTGTGCCAGGCCAGGTGCACTTTGAGGCGACCACGTGGAGTGTCTGACGGTTCGCTGACGGGAGGAGGGTCTAGGGGTGGGTTGGCTGACTGAGATGACCGCCACTGGGATGACTGATTCCCCCACTCCCCCCCTCCCTCCCCAGATCACTGACTTTGTTGCGTGTAATCACTTTAAGATGTGTCTTGGTCATGTTTTTTTTTGTTGCGGTTGCACCTGAGTCAAGAGCCGCATGGCTCACAGGGTTACACCTAATACATGAAACTGAACACTGTGGTCACAATACACAGATGGCAGGTCGAGGCCTCGAGTGTTGAGTGATACACGCGGTTCGTGGCGTGTCTATTTTGTGTTTGCCGTCGCTGCTGACTGCGCACGGACGAAATTTCTCCTGCACGGTGTCCATGACGCAGCCTGCGCGGTCCTTCCCAGGTGGGAGGTGTGCTGGGGGTGACGCTGAGTGGAGTAGTTGCCGTGTCCACGTGTTTGGGTAAGACATCCGAGTACAAATAATCTCCTGATTATAAGACGCTCCCCCAACATGTTGCTTTCATTACAGGGGGAGGGGGCGTGGGAAGTGCGTGTTATAATCCGTAGTACGCGTCGATCAACTGAGATTCATTCGCTTGTCGATGTGGAAAACACCAAGAATTTAATGCCCGGCCATACAATACAGGAGCAGGCATTCCGTGCCTGCCTTAAACCACGGGCACCCCGCACCACCATCAGCACGAGTCTCCATTGCGCCGGGCTGCCAGTGAATAAACAAACTCTGCCTTGCCGTCCGATCGGTTGAAATATCACAAAACCATCGCTCGCAATGAGTGCTGCACCCATCTCAGAGCCGTGAGCTCGTGCGAGGTTTGCACGTTCCATTTAGCCCAGCGGATGTCAGAAGCTTTTTGCTGTTGACCTTCACAATAAAAGCTGAAACGCCAAAGACAAAGCACACACGCACAAACGTGCAGCCCGATATTACCCATCGCTTTACGCTGAGGACCCGGTCAGTGTGTGACCTACAACACAAGTGTGGGAAACAAGTCCATGTGCGTACAATCCTCTGAGCGTGTGGACCTGTGATGCTCATTCTCTGCCGCTGCCCCGGTCGTCTGGAACTCCCTTGTCCCAGCCATCAAATGCTGTTGGCTCTCTGCCTCTGTTCAAGTCCAGACTCGAGACCTTTCTATTATCCTTTGCCTATGACCGACATCCTCTCTCTATGAACTATGTCTACAGAGCAGCACTAGGCAGGTGCTGGGATGGTCCCACACAACAGCTCTGCTAGAGCCAGGCCTGCACGTGTCAGCATCTTGAGATGCCTATACACACACACGATGCACTGTCAATCGTATTGCGTTCTGACAAGGGCACAGTTATTCTCAGGGGCGTCACTTGAGCCAGCACACTGCATCCAGTATGACTCGCAGGGGCTGTGGCTATTACTCTACCAACGATCAGGAAAACATTCAGACTCACGAGAGATGTTTTGGTTTGGCCACGTAATGATCTAACCATGGGGCCATTTAATTTGTTTGGCCGTGTCGGGTGGTGGGGGGCTATACGAACGACAAAAATGTGCCACATCATTTCGTGGCTTAACCCAAACGTCTACTCTATTATGAATCTGAATATTGGTTGCGCAGATACACCGCGTGTTACAGCAACTATTCAGCGAGAAATAAAGGCCGGCTTGGGCCACACATCCGCCAGGATAAACGAGCCGATCTCTCTCCCCACGACGGAGTGGACGGCAGCCGCCTCTCTTCAGAGGCAGTTCGACATCGCCGCGATGTCCGCCAGGATCGACTGGAGCGTGATGACGCCGCCGAAGCAGTAGAGGAACTTCTGTCCATGCCTCGGGATGTCTCCTCGTCGCCACAACGCGAACTGCGCTCGACACACCGACACCGGGAGTTGCTGAATCCGCCTCTGGCAAGGAGCGCGCACTTTCAGCCGCCGCCTTTCGTCGTCAGCGCGGTGTCGGTGGCGATGTTCCCGCTGCGTAACGCGACGAGAATGGATCTCCAAGAGAACACTCACCATGATGTTCAGCAGGGCATTGAACCCTGCAAAAGAGGAGAGGCACGGCACAGCGTCAAGGACTACAGGTGTGTGTGTGTCTGCGCGTGTGTGCCACTCTGTCTGTGTCACTGTGTGTGTGCACGCGTGTGTGTCACTGTGTCTGTGTCACTGTGCGTGTGTCACTGCGTGTGTCACTGTGTGTGTGTCATTGTGTATGTGTCACTGCGTGTGTCACTGTGTGTGTGCACGCGTGTGTGTCACTGTGTCTGTGTCACTGTGCGTGTGTCACTGCGTGTGTCACTGTGTGTGTGTCACTGTGCGTGTGTCACTGTGTGTGTCACTGTGTGGTTGTGCGCGTGTGTGTATCACTGTATTTGTCACTGTGTCTGTGTCACTGCGTGTGTGTCTCACTACGGGGAGCGGTGGTGTAGCGGTTAGCGCGCTGCGCTATGAACCTGGTTCCCGCTCAGGGCCAACATCAGTGACGATTATCTGAACCGGTCTTTGGCCTCCTCCCATAGGTCGACTCAGCCTCAAATGAGTAACTGGCGCAGTGTTAACATTGTCACTGGATAGACAAAGGCGGTCGGGCGTGGTGCTGGCCACCCACCCTCTCGTGTGCCGTGCCGGCCTTTATAGGTGCTCGCTAACAGCACTTGCCCCTACAGTCTGTTAAGGCTACACGGGGGATCTTTATCTCAGTGTCACTGCACGCTCTTATCGTACAGAATCATACGCGTGCGTGCAGCCACGTGCAGACCTTTTGCCAATCCACTGCTGGATAATGACCTCCCCAAGCCGTGGGTTTTACCATGAACATCACCACGCTGGTCACAGGGTGAGTTTTCGTGAAGGCGGAGGAGGCACAGATGTGGGGAGCATAGAAGTGCAGCGCAACAAGTAGCCCCAAGAGCCCCTCCAAGCGCTATACCGTCTCGAGGCTGCTTAGCTTGCGAGCTCAGACGCGATGGGCTGCCTTGCAGGTGCTGTCGCCGTGGGGATTGTCAAGGTGAATGCCGCGATCCATTTCCCATCGCGGATCACACCGTGCGGCCTTGAGTGCGCGGCTCTAAGATCATGATTATGATGATTAAAGATGATTATGATGATTAAAGATGATTATGATGATTAAAGATGATTATGATGATTAAAGATGATTATGATGATTAAAGATGATTATGATGATTAAAGATGATTATGATGATTAAAGATGATTATGATGATTAAAGATGATTATGATGATTAAAGATGATTATGATGATTAAAGATGATTATGATGATTAAAGATGATTATGATGATTAAAGATGATTATGATGATTAAAGATGATTATGATGATTAAAGATGATTATGATGATTAAAGATGATTATGATGATTAAAGATGATTATGATGATTAAAGATGATTATGATGATTAAAGATGATTATGATGATTAAAGATGATTATGATGATTAAAGATGATTATGATGATTAAAGATGATTATGATGATTAATGATGATTATGATGATTAAAGATGATTATGATGATTAAAGATGATTATGATGATTAAAGATGATTATGATCTACGAGTATGTGTAGGCTACGCTCCCACGTCTATGCTCCACGTCGTCACCAAAGCCCCGCACTGACCAGCGTGGTGAAGTATGATCAAACAACCCCCACGACCCGCTAGGTGTGGGGAGACCCTTATCCTGCAGTGGATTGACAAAGGATTTTTTTTTCTGGCCAGACGACAAACGCAGATGAGAGCCAAACGTGTGACGACCTATATTCTGCACGTAACACGAGGCGGAGATCGTTTGTAAGCGCCGATAAACTGAGTCAGTGACGAGACCGCAAAGCGTTGCAGTGGTGGCAGCGGCTCATCGTTACGCATTACAGGGAGCTGAACAGAAGCTCAATGGCGCTGTAGAGGTCAGGCGTTCAACCACAATGTCACGCAGCACCACACGGAACGGCAAAGAGGGCAACACCGGGTCACGTCTCATCAGAGTCTGCGGCTTCACCCGCATGCTAATCGCCCGCCTTCAACCCGGGCTCAAACCTCAAATGCGTCGACACCAAAGGGTACTTGAAGTTTTCATCACTGTCAGCTAACGTCATCCTTCACAACGTCATCCATCATTGTAGTGATCATCGTCGTGGCATTCAAGTCCATCTCGATCATTTGTGGCGTGATTGTTGATGGCGGTGACGCGCCCCAAGCGGTAGCGTGTTCGCTGTTTGCCGCAGATTTTCGTGGTTCGAATCTAGCGGCCGTCCCGGTTAACACTGCGGGTATATTAACCCAAAACATATGCTTCACAGTGAATGTTGACGATCCCTTGATGTTATCCGCAAGAGTGGGCCATCGTGTGCTGATATCATAGTTCACATTTTTAAAAGTTGCTGCAAATTTCTCGATTGGATTCTACGTAATAATCATAAACCCCCCACTGCTAAAACTTGGCAGAACCCTCTTGGGTAAACACGTGGAATAACAACAACAACAACAAGGATACTTCCACCACATGTCCGATGCAGGCAGAGCCAAATTCCTCACTGAAACAATTTCTGGATCGCTGGAAAACGCGTGACGATCCGTAGACACGTGGACTAGGAGCCGCCGCCAAAGCGAGTGGGACACTGGATGTGGTGTGCCGGGTTCGGGAAATCGTTTCCAAGTCAACGAGCCGGAAAGACCCAACTGAAACGAAGCCGTGTGGGCGGTGACTCGATCGCAAATCATCATCAAACATCGTGATCACGATGCCCATCATCATCAGCGCGATCTCACCGATAAGGCTGCATCCCAGCAGGAAGTACTTGACCCCGTAGGAGACTCCGTACTTGTTGGAGTACTGGGCGCCACGGACGAAGCACAGCGACGTGTTGACCTGCACACAGTCACCGACACGAATTGCCACACCCAAAGATAAAGATCCCCCGTATAACCTTGAAAGACTGTTGGGGCAAGTGCTGTTAGCGAGCAGCACCTATGAAGGCCGGCACGGCATACGAGGGGGTGGGTGGCCAGTACCACGCCCGTCCGCCTTTGTCTCCCCGGCGGCGATGTTTACACACCACACCAGGTACTCATTTGAGGCTGAGGCGACCTAGGCGAGACCCAGGACCGGTTCAGATAATCGTCACCGGTGTTGGTCGTCGTCCACCGGGTTCCTGGAGCAGCGAGCTCTGTGCTGCGGCCCAGCAGGGAGGATTGCGGTCTTGAACGCGGCCCGTCGGCCGCCCTGGTCATGACTGCGCGCGTGTTCGTGGGGCGTTAGAGATCACCAGACGCCATTGATACTCGTGGAGGCGACCGCGTGCCGGAGTCATGGTCCGTCGTTTAAAGTTTACTGAAAATCACTCAATTGGGATGATCGCGTAGCGTAGCGACATAACTGCGGACTATGCCCGTTGCACAGAGCGCCTTGCTGGTGCAGCAGAGATGGTGGAGATGCCAAAATATTCGCGGTTAGTGATGAGCATGTGACAGCTGGCATGGAACGATAACAGATCTGAGCATCGAGGCCGGCACTCACGCACACAGAGTGGCGATCAATAAAACGTGGTCACTCACCGTTACCATGACAGTGACCAGAACCCGGAACACCAGCCGGATGATTTTCTGATGAAAAGATGACAACGTTCATTAAACACGCAACAACACAATATGCACAACACACACGCACACCACGAACACAAAACAATAAAGACAATACAACACATACATAACGACACACGCAAAAAACCAACCCGCTACACACGTGTGCACTTTCACGTCGCCAACCGTGACCAAATCAGCTTTCGGATGAAGGCCTCCCCTATCCCCTACATCAATAGAAATGTAAACATGCACAGTACTTGACATGTTAAATGTCAATGAAACGCACATTTTCGGGGTCTCAAGGGAGGGCGGGGGGGTGATCGCCCTCTCCCCTTGTATCTGTGAGACTATCAATCCAGGAGGGTCCTGCCAAGGTTTCGCAGTAGGTGGCGATGTTAGCGTTGCGTGTCATGCTAATTGAATAATAATTTGCCGTTCATTTTCGACATCGGAATATTTGGCCACGACTGTTTACATTGTATAGTTGTTTTTGTACCTATGGGAGAACATACAAACTACACGCAGAAAAGCGCTAGAGTCAGGAATTGAACCTAGGTCCTTCTTGCTGTGAGGCACGAGTGCCATCACCAATGCGACACCCAGCCGCCCAACACCCTGCCAGATCGCCACTCCTCCGCTTGCACCTCCACCACCACCTCCACCAACACCACCACCTCCACCTCCTCCACCACCACCACCTCCACCGCCACCACCACCACCACCTCCACAACCATCACCACCACCTCCATGACCACCACCTGCACCACCACTTCTTCCAGCACCACCACCTCCTCCACCACCACCACCTCCACCTCCTCCACCACCACCTCCACAACCACCTCCTCCACCACCATCACCACCATCACCACCTGCACCACCACCACCTCCTCACCGCTTTGCTTTCTTCAGTCAATGGCACCTCCTCTCCCGCTGCTCCCACTATGGGGGTGCGCTCTGTGAATAAGTCGGCCATCTGGGCACCCGCGGCCCGACACAAGGGTGGACGCAAGGGTGGACACAAGGGTGGACACAAGGGTGGACATAGTCACAGCCACGCAGCGCACGCCGCCACCACAGAGCCACGCTCAGCAGCAGTCATCATCTCTAGGCATGATCTATCCACTGCTGGGTGAAGGCCTCCCCACGCCGTGCGTCCGGGTCGTGAGGTTATACTTGACCATACTTCACTATCTTGGTCTGCGCGGGTTTGTGAAGTCGGCGAGGATAGAAGTACAGTACAACAACGGACATTTGTCCGTAATAAAGATTTGTTTTGGGTTAGATCGCGTAAATATAAATGTGTCGTTAAACCCGCCACCACCCGACGCGGCCAATTAACGACACATTTATATTTACGCGATATAACCCGAAAAAAAACATCTACTGTGGGTAATATTGGTCGCGAAAGCGTGCTACGTGTTCAGGAGAGATTCGCTTCAGTGCCCTCAGCTGCCCACCACACCACATTGCCCCCCCCCCCGCTTGCCCCTATCTGTCCGTGCATAGCGGTGGGTGATGGCCCATGCGAGCACTCTGCAGACTCAACTCTGATCTTATCATCTCAGCTGCGACTGGTCGAGGCGCATTCCGAGTGATGAGGCCACGCAGCCTCTCCATGGTTAATTAGCAGCGTCCCAACAACGCCGGCGACTGCCCAGGCGGCACGCTTCTGAGCAAACTCTACGTTTAGAAAGAAAACACGCGAGGAAGGCTTTCGAGCCAACACAGCGAGACACAAATGTGTTCGTAAGCATGCGTCACATTGCCGCTGTGTCTAGCTGCTGCATGCAGACACACGGGGAGACACACGGGGAGACACGGGCACTCATGGGGAGACACGGGGACACATTGCCGCTGTGTCTAGCTACTGCTTGCGGGAACACGGAGAGACACACGGGGAGACACAGGGACTCATGGGGAGACACGGGCACTCATGGGGAGACACGGGCACTCATGGGGAGACACGGGCACTCATGGGGAGACAGGGACACATTGCCGCTGTCTCTAGCTGCTGCATGCAGACACACGGTGAGACACACGGGGAGACACAGGGACTCCGGGGAGACACGGGGACACATTGCCACTGTGACTAGCTGCTGCTTGCGGACACACGGGGAGACACAGGGGGCCACGGGGCCACATCGATGCTGTATATAATAGCCTGTACATACAGCAGCACACCATATGCACAATACACATGGCAGGCGGCAATCACGGAATTTTCACAGAAACCAACCGACGCCACCGCGCTCACCTGGCCAGCAGCAGTCACGCGCGTGTGCGAGTGACTCCTGCCCGGCTCCCCCCCCCCGGGTTACCCATTACCCCCGCGCACGTGACGGGCGCTCATCTTCCTCGTGAGTGGGTGGTGCAAGTTCCGCGTTGTTGGTTAGGGGGGGGGGCTGGTGCGAGGGGGCTTTCACTGAACAAGTTGGGGGGCATTCGAAGGAAGCGTGCAGCAGGTAGGTGTGCGTCCCTGCTGATCACCGATCTTGCTCTCTCTCTCTCACACACACACGATCTTCGTCAAAGTGATTTGCACGGTTGGTTACGGACGATGCGACAGAAGGTCAACATACAATGTGCCTTCAAGTGACACCTTCGCGCGCGTGTGTGAGAGATGTACTTAGAGAGCGGTGGCGCTTTCGTTAGCGCGCTGCGCTATGAACCCGGTGAGCCGAAATCGATTACCGCTCACTGCCACCAACGTTAGTGACGATTATCTGAACCGGTCCTGGGCCTCTCCTAGGTCGACACAGCCTCAAATTAGTACCTGGTGCGGTGTGTAAAGTTTCCACTCGGGAGACAAAAGCGGTCGGGCGTGGTGATGGCCACGCACCCCCTCGCGCGCTGTGCCGGCCTTCATAGGTGCTAGCCAACAGCACTTGCCCCAACAGTCTTCTGAGGCTACACGGGGGATCTTTGTCATTGTATCTGTGTAGCCATGTGCGTCTGTTTGTCTGCACGAAGCATATGTGCACCGAGAGCTGTCGCGCATCGCGCTGCGAACCTTCTCGCCCGAGTTCCATTCTCGAACACGGCTAATATCAGTGGCGAATGCCATTTGGACCGGATCCTGCGCCTCCCCTAGGTCGACTGAACCTTAAATGATTACCTGGCGTGGTGTCTAAACAGCGGCACTGGGGGAGACAAAGGCGGACCGGTCGCGGTTCTGGCCACAGCATCTCCTCGTGCGCCGCTTGAGACTAAATAAACAGCACTTGGCCCAACAGCCTTTGCATGCTATTCGGGGGATCTTTACCTTCTGCAATTTCCAGGGCGCGACTGGATTGTGGGTGGGGGGAATTTCCCTGCTTCTGCTTTTAACTTTCCATTCCCGGGACTGCGCGTTCCGTGGTTGATTCGCTCGGCTGGGGAAGAGCAGCAGCAGCAGGTGCAGCAGCAGCAGCAGGTGCAGCAGCAGGTGCAGCAGCAGCAGGTGCAGCAGCAGCAGCAGGTGCAGCAGCAGCAGGTGCAGCAGCAGCAGCAGGTGCAGCAGCAGCAGCAGGTGCTGTTCGCCTTGGGGCCTGGCCGCCACGTGGCCAGAAGGTGGCAGCACAGCAATGGATGATTCTTGAATCTGTCTGTGCGGAGCTTTAAGAGTGTCACCCCCATTCCCTCGTATGCGTCGTGGTGGACCTCTTTCGGGGTTCCCCGGCAAGAGGCCAAACTCTCATTAGTGGAGTCGATCGCGCATCCAATGAATGTAACAGGACCCAATGTGGGTTCGATCCCGACCCGGACGCCTGGTGTGTGTGGAGTTTGCATGTTCTCTTTCTCTCTCCATGATCGCGTGTGTTTTGCTCCGGGTCCTCCGTTTTCCCCCCATCCATATTTAGAAACACGCGTTGAAGATATATTCTTGGTTCTTTCGGTAAAGTCACGGAGATAGTTGAAGAGGATTCGGCCGCTATCAATGACCACGCGAGAAGCCACTTCGCTGGGCTGTCATTTGTGGCCAGGTCGCTTCTGAAAAAGAGCTGTACAGCTCAGTGGGCCTAACCTGGTTACATAAAAAATAGAGAATTAAATAGAAAGGAAAACATACTCTTGGTTCTTTCGGTAAAGTCACGTAGATAAAGAAAAAAAATTAAAAAAAATATTAAAAATAAATCTAGAAAGAAAGGAAAATCTCGAGGCTCCTTGAGGCTTTCCTTGATCAACAATAATCACAATAATCACAATAATCACACAATAGTACCACGCATGATTGTGATTATCATCAAAACTGAACATGAGATTACCACCGTGCTCAGATATGTGTCGATTCATTGCCGGATAAAGCTCGCCTTTGTCACGCCGTGCGGATTGTTTCGACCATACTTCACCACGCTGGTCAGGGCGTGTTGGTGATAAACCCTTGTATCCCCCAGCCACTCAACCAGTTGGAAAGTGACAGGATCGATCGGGCCCGGCTAATTGCTCCTCGCCGCTCGCAGTCCCACGGCGGGTGTCGGATGAGCCCAGGGGTCTCGGCGTCTCCCCCTCTGTCTGTTACTTCCCTCCGAGGGCTTCGCCTTCTCCGAGTGGCGCCGTGCGAGCGACGCTCGCTGCCTCCTCGTGCCACAGAGGGCCCGGCTGGGCGCAGTGACAGCTCACCGCGTGTGCCTCGCTGGCTTTACGTGGGGAGCGGTGGCGCGGCCGGTTAGCGCTCTCGGCGCCACGTACCCGGGCCCGCCCGAGGGTCGACGGCCGGCAAACGAGCTGTGATTTTTCTTGGTGGCGAATTAAAAAAAAAATGTTTGGGCCAGTCAATTGAGTGTCTGCTGCGATGCGTAAACATCGCCACGAGGGAGACAAATGCGGCCGTGCTGACCTTCACAGGGGCTGCTCGCTAACAGCACTCTTGCCCAAGAAGAGTCTGTTCATCATAATATAGGTGTTTGGGTCAGATCGCGTTATTTATAAATGTGTCGTAACCCTCCACCACCCGACACGGCCACACAGTAACAAACGTGACACATGTTTTACTGTTTGGCCGCGTCGGTGGTGGAGGGTTACGACACATTTATAAATAACACGATCTGACCCAAAAACCTATATTATGAATAATATTGGTCGCGAAAGTCTTAAGAGTCTGTTAAGTTTATAATGATTATAGGAGGGGGGGGGATTTTGATACGGGTAAAAAGAGGAGAGGGAGGGCGGTGCTATACCTGAATAGTGGGCGGGGTCCGGTGTCTGAGAGGGCGTGGTTATGCAAATTTGGGGGGGTGGGGGGGGCACCAGGGAAGGGGGGGGGTACCCGCTCACCTTTGTGAGTCCGGTTGTATCCCAGCTCCCAGACACGTGGTCGCTTGCACCCGGTGGTTCTTCACCTTCACTGCAGCCTTGCACCCCTTTTAATCCCAGTCGTTAAACAAATGTGCAATGTTAATAAATGCGGAGGGTTTAATGAAACAAAGTAGTGCTTACTCACGTGCCCATGCTGAACTTGTGTTTTCGATTATTTACCTTCTAGAATTAAACTCTGCCCATGTCTCGCACTCCCAGAAAGGGCGTCTCGCACCACCAGGGGGTGCAGCGTGATGCACGCCGAGTTCACAACCACGCCGGGTTTAGAACCACGCCGGGTTCAGAACCACGCCGGGTTTAGAACCACACCGGGTTCAGAACCACGCCGGGTTTAGAACCACCGGGTTCAGAACCACGCCAGGTTTAGAACCACGCCAGGTTTAGAACCACACCGGGTTAAGAACCACACCGGGTTAAGAACCACGCCGGGTTTAGAACCACGCCGGGTTTAGAAACATGCCGGGTTTAGAACCACCCCGGGTTTAGAACCACCCCGGGTTCAGAACCACCCCGGGTTTAGAACCACACCGGGTTTAGAACCACACCGGGTTTAGGACCACGCCGGGTTTAGAACCACGCCGGGTTTAGAACCACCCCGGGTTGAGAACCACCCCGGGTTTAGATCCACGCCGGGTTTAGAACCACACCGGGTTTAGAACCACGCCGAGTTGAGAACCACCCCGGGTTTAGAACCACGCCGGGTTTAGAACCACCCCGGGTTTAGAACCACGCCGGGTTTAGAAGCACGCCGGGTTTAGAACCACGCCGGGTTAAGAACCACGCCGGGTTTAGAACCACGCCGGGTTTAGAACCACCCCGGGTTTAGAACCACGCCGGGTTTAGAACCACACTGGGTTTAGAACCACGCCGGGTTTAGAACCACGCCGGGTTTAGAACCACGCCGGGTTAAGAACCACGCCGGGTTTAGAACCACGCCGGGTTTAGAACCACACCGGGTTCAGAACCACGCCGGGTTTAGAACCACACCGGGTTTAGAACCACGCCGGGTTTAGAACCACGCCGGGTTAAGAACCACGCCGGGTTTAGAACCACGCCGGGTTTAGAACCACGCCGGGTTTAGAACCACGCCGGGTTCAGAACCATGCCGGGTTTAGAACCACACCGGGTTCAGAACCACACCGGGTTCAGAACCACGCCGGGTTTAGAACCACCCCGGGTTTAGAACCACACCGGGTTGAGAACCACACCGGGTTTAGAACCACACTGGGTTTAAAACCACGCCGGGTTCAGAACCACCCCGGGTTTAGAACCACACCAGGTTGAGAACCACGCCGGGTTCAGAACCACCCCGGGTTTAGAACCACACCGGGTTTAGAACCACACCGGGTTTAGAACCACCCCGGGTTTAGAACCACCCCGGGTTTAGAACCACGCTGGGTTAAGAACCACGCCGGGTTTAGAACCACGCCGGGTTCAGAACCACCCCGGGTTTAGAACCAAACCGGGTTTAGAACCACACTGGGTTTAGAACCACTCCGGGTTTAGAACCACACCGGGTTTAGAACCACCCCGGGTTTAGAACCACACCGGGTTTAGAACCACGCAGGGTTTAGAACCACACCGGGTTTAGAACCACACTGGGTTTAGAACCACCCCGGATTTAGAACCACACCGGGTTTAGAACCACACTGGGTTTATAACCACCCCGGGTTTAGAACCACCCCGGGTTTAGAACCACACCGGGTTTAGAACCACGCCGGGTTTAGAACCACGCCGGGTTAAGAACCACGCCGGGTTTAGAACCACGCCGGGTTTAGAACCACGCCTGGTTCAGAACCATGCCGGGTTTAGAACCACACCGGGTTCAGAACCACACCGGGTTCAGAACCACGCCGGGTTTAGAACCACCCCGGGTTTAGAACCACACCGGGTTGAGAACCACACCGGGTTTAGAACCACACTGGGTTTAAAACCACGCCGGGTTCAGAACCACCCCGGGTTTAGAACCACACCAGGTTGAGAACCACGCCGGGTTCAGAACCACCCCGGGTTTAGAACCACACCGGGTTTAGAACCACACCGGGTTTAGAACCACCCCGGGTTTAGAACCACACCGGGTTTAGAACCACACCGGGTTTAGAACCACGCTGGGTTAAGAACCACGCCGGGTTTAGAACCACGCCGGGTTCAGAACCACCCCGGGTTTAGAACCAAACCGGGTTTAGAACCACACTGGGTTTAGAACCACCCCGGGTTTAGAACCACACCGGGTTTAGAACCACCCCTGGTTTAGAACCACACCGGGTTTAGAACCACACTGGGTTTAGAACCACCGCGGTGTTTAGAACCACACCGGGTTTAGAACCACACTGGGTTTAAAACCACACCGGATTAAGAACCACACCGGGTTTAGAACCACCCCGGGTTTAGAACCACACTGGGTTTAGAACCACCCCGGATTTAGAACCACACCGGGTTTAGAACCACACTGGGTTTATAACCACCCCGGGTTTAGAACCACCCCGGGTTTAGAACCACACTGGGTTTAGAACCACCCCGGGGTTAGAACCACACTGGGTTTAGAACCACCCCGGATTTAGAACCACACCGGGTTTAGAACCACACTGGGTTTATAACCACCCAGGGTTTAGAACCACCCCGGGTTTAGAACCACACTGGGTTTAGAACCACCCCGGGGTTAGAACCACACTGGGTTTAGAACCACCCCGGGTTTAGAACCACACCGGGTTTAGAACCACACTCGGTTTAGAACCACCCCGGGTTTAGAACCACCCCGGGTTTAGAACCACACTGGGTTTAGAACCACCCCGGGTTTAGAACCACACCGGGTTAAGAACCACGCCGGGTTTAGAACCACGCCGAGTTTAGAACCACGCCGGGTTAAGAACCACCCCGGGTTTAGAACCACACCGGGTTGAGAACCACGCCGGGTTTAGAACCACACTGGGTTTAGAACCACGCCGGGTTCAGAACCACCCCGGGTTTAGAACCACACCGGGTTGAGAACCACGCCGGGTTCAGAACCACCCCGGGTTTAGAACCACACCGGGTTTAGAACCACACCGGGTTTAGAACCACCCCGGGTTTAGAACCACACCGGGTTTAGAACCACACCGGGTTTAGAACCACGCTGGGTTAAGAACCACGCCGGGTTTAGAACCACGCCGGGTTCAGAACCACCCCGGGTTTAGAACCAAACCGGGTTTAGAACCAAACTGGGTTTAGAACCACCCCGGGTTTAGAACCACACCGGGTTTAGAACCACCCCGGGTTTAGAACCACACCGGGTTTAGAACCACCCCGGGTTTAGAACCACGCCGGGTTTAGAACCACCCCGGGTTTAGAACCACACTGGGTTTAGAACCACCCCGGGTTTAGAACCACACCGGGTTAAGAACCACGCCGGGTTTAGAACCACGCCGAGTTTAGAACCACGCCGGGTTAAGAACCACCCCGGGTTTAGAACCACACCGGGTTGAGAACCACGCCGGGTTTAGAACCACACTGGGTTTAGAACCACGCCGGGTTCAGAACCACCCCGGGTTTAGAACCACACCGGGTTGAGAACCACGCCGGGTTCAGAACCACCCCGGGTTTAGAACCACACCGGGTTTAGAACCACACCGGGTTTAGAACCACCCCGGGTTTAGAACCACACCGGGTTTAGAACCACACCGGGTTTAGAACCACGCTGGGTTAAGAACCACGCCGGGTCTAGAACCACGCCGGGTTCAGAACCACCCCGGGTTTAGAACCAAACCGGGTTTAGAACCACACTGGGTTTAGAACCACCCCGGGTTTAGAACCACACCGGGTTTAGAACCACCCCGGGTTTAGAACCACACCGGGTTTAGAACCACGCCGGGTTGAGAACCACGCCGGGTTTAGAACCACGCTGGGTTTAGAACCACGCCGGGTTCAGAACCACCCCGGGTTTAGAACCACGCCGGGTTGAGAACCACGCCGGGTTGAGAACCACGCCGGGTTCAGAACCACCCCGGGTTTAGAACCACACCGGGTTTAGAACCACCCCGGGTTTAGAACCACACCGGGTTTAGAACCACACCGGGTTTAGAACCACGCTGGGTTAAGAACCACGCCGGGTTTAGAACCACGCCGGGTTCAGAACCACCCCGGGTTTAGAACCAAACCGGGTTTAGAACCACACTGGGTTTAGAACCACCCCGGGTTTAGAACCACACCGGGTTTAGAACCACCCCGGGTTTAGAACCACACCGGGTTTAGAACCACGCAGGGTTTAGAACCACACCGGGTTTAGAACCACACTGGGTTTAGAACCACCGCGGGTTTAGAACCACACCGGGTTTAGAACCACACTGGGTTTAAAACCACACCGGGTTAAGAACCACGCCGGGTTTAGAACCACCCCGGGTTTAGAACCACACTGGGTTTAGAACCACCCCGGATTTAGAACCACACCGGGTTTAAAACCACACTGGGTTTATAACCACCCCGGGTTTAGAACCACCCCGGGTTTAGAACCACACTGGGTTTAGAACCACCCCGGGGTTAGAACCACACTGGGTTTAGAACCACCCCGGGTTTAGAACCACACCGGGTTTAGAACCACACTGGGTTTAGAACCACCCCGGGTTTAGAACCACCCCGGGTTTAGAACCACACTGGGTTTAGAACCACCCCGGGTTTAGAACCACACCGGGTTAAGAACCAGGCCGAGTTTAGAACCACGCCGAGTTTAGAACCACGCCGGGTTAAGAACCACTGATTTAAACAGAGCAGGGCGCGGAGTGTTCACGTGCATTATGCAGGCCGGAGGTCTATACAGCACAGACAACAACAACAACTACAACAACAACACCAACAACAACAACAACACAATTAATAACACTGCGTGACCTTACAAGGAAAACAAACATTTAATCGGCGACGTTTCTGGCAATTGTCCTTCTTCAGTACCGAGTCATTTTCGCAGCTGGATCGAAACTCGCAGTCATGGCTGATCAAAGGGAAGATCCGAAGATAACGACCCTGGAGACCCCACGGCGGGTAAGGGACCTACATCACTCTCACAGCCAGTATGTGTGACAGTCTACACCTGCCAACCATTCTCGTGCAAGCCGCTGATTCTTAAGCCATTCTACAGCATCCACATTTCCAGAGGAACAAATGTAGTTTTTTTGCTCGAAAGTAAAATAAAATCTAATGAAGCATTACATCCTGTGTCGGGTGGAGGAGGGTGTACGACACAACATTTTACTCGCGCGATCTGACCCAAGACAAATTGGTATTTGTTCGGCTGTAGCGTGGGGCGCCGTGCGGTGTCCGGCTGTAGCGTGGCCTGGTCCGTGCAGAGCGCGGCAATGCACGGAGCGGGCTCCGTGAATCGCTGCCGCCCTGTCCCCGCAGGCGCTGTGCTTCCAGGTGTTTGCCGGCGTCGTGAGCGTCCTCCTCCTGGTGAGCCACCGCACTCTGGGCCAACACCTCGGCGCTCGGCTCAGTGAAGCGTTCGGGAGCTGAGCGGATCTGACGAACGCGGTGGGGTCCGCTTTTTCATTTGTCCAAAGCACAGCGGCCAGCAACAAACAGCAACCTCAAAGTTGTGACATTAAGAGTGAACACGTGACTTCAATAGAGCAAGGTTACTGAAAGAGCTTGGGGGGGGGGGGGCTGGGGGGGAATAGGAGATGGGAGGGGAGCAGAGCGTTGCGAGGGCAGAAGCAGGGCGAGAAGTGTTGTGACCTGCACTGTGGTGAGTGGCTGAGTGAGTGGGTCAGTGAGTGAGTGGCTGAGTGAGCGGCTGAGTGAATTGGTGAGTGAGTGGCTGAGTGAGTGGGTGAGTGATTGGCTGAGTGAGTGGCTGAGTGAGTTAGTGAGTGAGTGGCTGAGTGAGTGGCTGAGTGAGTGAGTGGCTGAGTGAGTGGGTGAGTGATTGGCTGAGTGAGTGGCTGAGTGAGTGAGTGGGTGAGTGATTGGGTGAGTGAGTGGCTGAGTGAGTGAGTGGCTGAGTGAGTGGGTGAGTGATTGGCTGAGTGAGTGGCTGAGTGAGTGAGTGGGTGAGTGATTGGCTGAGTGAGTGGCTGAGTAAGTGAGTGGCTGAGTGAGTGGGTGAGTGAGTGGGTGAGTGAGTGGCTGAGTGAGTGGCTGAGTGAGTGGGTGAGTGAGTGGCTGAGTGAGTGGCTGAGTGAGTGAGTGGCTGAGTGAGTGGTAAATGGGACGCCATGTAGCATATCGGATACAAAACACGTGTCTCCAGACCTGGCTGTACAGGCTGTACGGGTCAACCAGTATTGGGATGAAGTCATGAGGTGAGTGCCACGCGTTACCGAGTGCGCGTGAGTTGCGGGGTGCACGCGCCACTGATTAACCCGGGCGACCACTCGTGGGTCACGCGCGTGACCGCTCAGTCGCTCACGGGACCCGTGCCGACGAACGCGCTCGCACTCGACTCGAGGGCAGTGCTGGACTAAGCTCGTGCCGGGCCTGTCGCATGCGTGTTATGAAGGGGCCCTAACTAAAATAAAACACGTAAATATTAAAACACATACATGTTTAACTTGCACAGTAAAGTAATTGTATTTTTTTTATTTGATATACAGCCAGCTAAAACGACAAATCGCTAACCTTAAACACCCAGTCGTTCATAAAAGTTGAAGGCGGTATAGTACTATCGTAATACAGCAAGTGCAGAATCCCTGAACCGGTATTGATAGCTTGAAATAATTTAGCGCGGGGCCCTTGAAAGTGCGGGGCCCGTACTTATGTAGCTACTTATGTAGTAGTAGTCGCTATTACACGTACTGTGGTAGCTGTAGTAGCTACTACCCGTGTAGTAGCTACTACTACATATGTAGCTACTACTACACGTGTAGTAGTAGCTACTACAGTAGTGTAGTAGCTGTAGTAGCTGCTACTACACGTGTAGTAGTAGCTACTACTACACGTGTAGTAGCTCCTCGTGACAAGTCACGATCAGCGAGGGCGAGGCCGCGGGCTCGATCAGCTCTCGGCACAAATCAGGCAGCGGCTAATCACGGGGCCCTTTTTGTTGTTGTCTTCACATGAGAAATGTGTCACACAGGTCGTGCCACCTGCACGGAGAGATGCCAGTGGGCGGACTCTGCGCTGAGGAAGGGGGAGTGGGCAGGGGGCGAGGCGGCAGCAGGAGCGGAGACGGCGGTCTGAGAGGCGGGGGGGGGGCACTTCTTTGCGTTCGTGTGAGCTCGGTCCCACCACACGCGGCTGATGATCCCCCCCTCGCCCCCCCCCACCTCGTCTCCCCCCCCCCCCCCTCGTCTCCTCGCCCCCCCCTCGTCTCCCCCCCACCTCACCCCCTCGCCCCCTCGCCCCCCTCGTCTCTCCCCCCAACTCGCCCCCCACCCCCCCCTCGTCTCCCCCTCACCTCACCCCCCCCTCGCCGCAGGTGTCCACGATCGTGTGCGGGGCGGCCACGACGACGCTGGTGCGGCAGCCCGAAATGGCCTTCCTGGCCCTCAGCGTGGCGCGTGAGTGCCGCGTGAACAGACGGCCGGAGCGTTAACACGCTGCGTTGCCGCGTGAACAAGCTGCGTTGCCGCGTGAACAGGCGACCGCCGCGTGAACAGACGACCGGCGCGTGAACAAGCCGCGTTGCCGCGTGAACAAGCTGCATTGCCGCGTGAACAGACGACCGGCGCGTGAACAAGCTGCGTTGCCGCGTGAACCGACTGTGTTGCCGCGTGAACAAGCCGCGTTGCCGCGTGAAAAAACCGCGTTGCCGCGTGAACAAACCGCGTTGCCGCGTGAACAAGCCGCGTTGCCGCGTGGGGGCACGGCAATGTCGCGCAGACACAAATCAGTTCAAAGGGCTCCCATAATGCGCATGCAAAACGTTCCCGTGGACTCAGTAACCACCCCCCTCCACGTGGCGAAAGAGCGCAGAAGCGTGGTCACCACATCTACGCCTGATGAAGCCAGTTGCAATTACTGGCGAAACGTCGTACTCAGATTGTAAATGTTGTGGCTTGGCTCTCCAACACGTCGGTGTGCTGTACTAGTCTATTACACTATACACTACACTATACACTACACTATACACTACAATATACACTACACTATACACTACACTATACACTACTATACACTACACTATACACTACACTACACACTACTATACACTACACTATACACTGCTATACACTACTATACACTACACTATACACTACTATACACTACACTACACACTACTATACACTACACTATACACTACTATACACTACACTATACACTACACTACACACTACTATACACTACACTATACACTACTATACACTACACTATACACGACTATACACTACACTATACACTACTATACACTACTATACACTACACTATAAACTACACTATACACTACTATACACTACACTATACACTACTACACACTACACTATACACTAGTGCTGTACTAGTGACGGATTGGCCACGTTCTGTTTACGTGACAACCCTTACTAGTTGGCTGTGTCGGGTGGTGACGGGTGTAACGACACATATATACATTTACGCGATCCAACCCAAGTCAGTGTTTGATGATGAATTCCCTGCGTCGCGAGTCGGCTCGGGCAGGTTATGTGTAGGCTGCTCATGGACACAATGACACGGTTGAGTTGCAGGACGCGTTGATACGATACGGGGGCGATTGCTGTGCTCATGTGGGGCTGTTGTGAGTGACCTCTGCTGACAAGAGAGCGTCGTAGTGAAGAAACACCTCGTCATGTTATCGGCCTTCCCGTGAGAGTGATACAGCTCTCGTATCTACCAACGGTAGGCATTTATACACAAATCGACAAAACAACAAAGCACTCAAATGCTGTCCCCATGACCCTCAAGTCCACACTACACAACCCCGTTGGCACTGCCAAAAGCCGAAAGAACAATTGCAGATCAGCTGACACGGCTCAACAAATTAGCCACGGCAATCAAGACACCGCGTACCGCACCGTACCAGCCACACGCCGTCCTACATCCACCTGTAGGCCGTGACCTGCGGTGTTCGCACAGCGCAACCTCGCGCCGTGACATCGTCTCTCATTGCAGCCGCGGGCGACTTCTTCACCGCCCTTGATTGGGTCTCAAACGGCGTGGCCACAATGTGAGAAGCTGATGGCAGTTAAATTTCGATTTAAAGCTTTCGTGACTGCAGGGATTCATCTTCTTGGTTCTTTCGGTAAAGTCACGTAGAAGGGAAATAATAAAATAATAAAAATAAAACACAACAAAATAATTCTCACGACGTTTCGGCCACAACGCAAGCAGCCGTCCTCAGGTGAAGACCAGGTCTGTCGGGGAGACAGCGTCGGGGAGACAGCGTCATTCAGACGCTGTCTCCCCGACAAACCTGGTCTTCACCTGACGACGGCTGCTTGCGTTGTGGCCGAAACGTCGTGAAAATTATTTTATTGTTTTATTTTTATTATTTTATTACTTCCCTTCTACGTGACTTTACCGAAAGAACCAAGAAAAAGCTGATGGCAGTGACTGAAGTGGGACATCTCTCA
Source organism: Lampetra fluviatilis (assembly GCF_964198595.1). Classification (NCBI taxonomy): domain Eukaryota; kingdom Metazoa; phylum Chordata; class Hyperoartia; order Petromyzontiformes; family Petromyzontidae; genus Lampetra; species Lampetra fluviatilis. The sequence goes on from NC_136315.1 coordinate 9,738,780, forward strand.
CTCGGAACGCCTTCAAAGCCGCCAGAGACAAATTATACGGCGGTGTTGCAGCCGTTTCTAATAAGAAACAATCCACGTTGAAAGAATCATTGTATTGAAACATGTGAACACGACAACACTATGTATAGAACAGTATTTGGTGGGGCGGCGCCGCAACGCCCCCTCGTGGACGCACCGCGCCTGGCGAAGTGTAATTTTCAGCGCAGTGACGCGTCGCGCTGTTTGTGTCTCCGTCTGTTGCAGTGAGCGGCTCCGTGTGGCTCTTCATGGTGAGTGCTGCTGCGGTGGCGTGCGGCTCACCACTTACCCTGGGCACGCTCACCACGAGCTGAGGGGTCACGCTCTCAACGCACTCCACCCACTCTCCCCACTCTCCCCGCGCTCTCTCAACACTCTCCCCACGCTCTCCCAGCACTCTCCCCACTCTCTCAACACTCTCCCCGCGCTCTCTCAACACTCTCCCCGCGCTCTCCCAGCACTCTCCCCACTCTCTCAACACTCTCCCCGCGCTCTCCACCCACTCTCTCAACTCTCCCTGCACTCTCTAAACACTCTCCACCCACTCTCCCCACGCTCTCCCCACACTCTCCCTGGTTGTGTCTGTGTGCTCAGGGCATGGCAGATGTTCCACCGACCAGTCCAGCACGTGTCCTCGATATAAAAGGGGTGCCCCCCCCCAGTCTATCCATTATCTTAATAAGATCCCATTACTTCCCATGAAGACCAAATTTAGCCAGTTTTTTCAGCTTGTAATGTTAATTATATTAATACATTTTTTTCACCCCCAATATACATTGATTTTTAAAAGATAAAACGATATTATAGCACGTAAACTAAAGGCCATTGCCCGAAACGTCACAAATTATACATTTTCCCTTTTAAGGCCACACAGTGGTATTGCGGAACGTGTTGAGCGTTTGTTTATTTGTGCACCAGGGCCAATGCAGCATCAGCATCACCACCAGACCACTACGCAGGAGCCACGCGTACGCGTGGCTTTTCTTCCTGGTTCCTACTGTTGTGCAGCAGGAGACTAAGAAAGATTCTCGTCATGGGTGTCATCATGAATTCGATTATTATCGTTAATGTCACCAAATGATTGCGCGTGATATTAGGGTCGCGAGGGTGTATGCGACCATACTTCACCCCGCCGGTCAGTGGTGGGGGTCTCGGGGAGCGGTGGTGTAGCGGTTAGCGCGCTGCACTGCGAATCCGGCGGCCAACACCAGTGACGATTATCCGAACCGGTCCTTTTCCTCCCCTAGGTCGACTCAGCCTCAAATGAGTACCAGGTGCGATGTGTAAACATCTCCACTAGGGAGACAAAGGCGGCTGGGCGTGGTGCTGGCCACCCACCCCCTCGTGTGCCGTGCCGGCCTTCATAGGTGCTCGCTGACAGCACTTGCCCCTAGAGTCTGTAAAGGCTACACGGGGGATCTGTCTTTGTAGCACACTCAGAGAACACAGTTGCACGAGTTGGTGCGAGTGGCCCCGTGCGCGTGTCTTGTCGTTGCAGCTCTGGTGGTACAAGAGCGGCGTGCTGGTGAGTCTTCCGATAACAAAACCCACTCGCGTGACCGGCGTCACGCCACGGGGCAACGCATCTGAGTGGCGCGTCGCTCCGTGTGGTGGAGAACGCCCTGCGGAAGCTGACATCGCAGAACTACCTCCGAGATCCCGTCAATTGTAGTTATAACATTACTCAGCGAGGATTACACACAGCATGAATTGTCCCCTACCGCATCACAATTGCAACTGTTAGAACCTTATTGAGTAGGAGCGCGTTTTGGATTCCAACACTTCGGATGTTGGATTTCCCGCTCTTCAAGGACGCGTTTGGATATTTTTGCCAATGACCCCCACAAAAGACTCGCCCATCACCTCCCGTCCAGCGGCACGTGTAGGGGAACCAAGGCGTGACCCCCCCACCTACCTGCCCGAACTACTACAATGACTGTCAACCGCGTGATCCTAAGTCGAGTAAGGGAACTAAAAGTGTATCGGTGTGCCGGGCGTGTGGCCGCAGGACGAGGGCAAGGGGTGGCTGCTCGTGTCCCTGGGCCTGGCCGCCGTCTACCAGGCGCTCGTGTCGGCCGTGTTCGCCGTGCCGTGCCCCTCCAACCACACGGCGACCACCGCCGCCCCGGCCACCACCACCACCACCAAACACCCGATGTTCTAGGCCTCCACCACCACCACCAAACACCCGATGTTCTAGGCCTCCACCACCACCACCAAACACCCGATGTTCTAGGCCTCCACCACCACCACCACACACCCGATGTTCTAGGCCTCCACCACCACCACCAAACACCCGATGTTCTAGGCCTCCACCACCACCACCAAACACCCGATGTTCTAGGCCCCGGCGGGGCTGTTGGCCACATTCTGGACGCGACCGCAACTTGATTTCACGTGAGCCGCCGCGGCCACACGAGGCCCCCACTTCGAGACTGCCGCAGACGATCTCCATCCGGCGCCGCGAGCATCTCCCCTGCGTCGTATTATTATTGTTGTTGTTGTCGCACGGCTGCCGATGTCGATGCAGAAGCGACAACTGCAATTTCACATTCAGGTGGTCACGCCAGACAGATCAGTGTAACACGCAGCAGTAGTAGGAGGAGGCTTTCGCGAGCAATAGCATCCATAATACAGTTGATTTGGGTGAGATCTCGTAAATATATAAATGTGTCGTTAAACCCGCCACCACCCGACACAGCCAACTAGTAAGGGTTGTCACCTAAACAGAACGTGGCCAATTCGTCACAAGTACAGCACTAACCGGTGTGTTGGAGAGCGACGTCCATTTTTGGCTGTTGCCTCATGAAGCTGGGTGTAATTACTGGCGAAACGTCGTACTCAGATTGTAAATGTTGTGGCTTGGCTCTCCAACACGCCGGTTAGTGCTGTACTAGTATACTACACTATACACTACACTATACACTACACTATACACTACTCTATACACTACACTATACACGACTATACACTATTATACACTACACTACTATACACTACACACGACTATACAGTACACTATACACTACTATACACTACACTATACACTACACTATACACTACTATACACTACTATACACTACACTATACACTACACTATACACTACTATACACACTACACTATACACTACACTATACACTGCACTATACACTACACTATACACTACACTATGCACTAGTGCTGTACGAGTGACGAATTGGCCACGTTCTGTTGACGTGACGACCCTTACTAGTTGGCTGTGTCGGGTGGTGGCGGGTTTAACGACACATTTATATATTTACGCGATCTAACCCAAGTGCGTGTCGGCTGCGCTGATCATCGGGCTACTGCAGGGGGCGCATATTCTTGACGAGGCTAGCGACGCTGCGATGACTGCGAAACAAAACAATTGTCCCTGGGGTAGGAAGTGTTATTTCCTAATTGCTTATGCCTCAAAAGTACAAAAAATGGCGATTGTTCCCTACGAACTTTGCTTTTGTGACCAGGACAGTGATATTTTGAAATGTACATATTTTCAATGAGAAAACGTGGTGTGCATTTGGGGGCCGTCCATAAATGACGTCACGAACCTCGGGGGGGGGGGGTCAGACATTTGTGACGATGTGTGACGAGGGGGGGGGGTGAGAAGTGTGACGTCACATCAAAATGCGCAACTTTAAATAAAAATAGACAACACGTTCTACTTAATTAAATATACTTTTTGATGTTTTCTCCTACAACATCAGAGTGCAGCGCCACATTAAATACGCACTACAATGACAATAGTTTTAAGCGATTTGAAGCATGTTTTATTTGGGGGGGGCAGAGCTTTGTGACGTCATATTTGAGGGGGGGTCTGACTTTTTGTGACGCCGTGTGACGAAGAGGGGGGGGGGGTCAAAAATCGCCCAAAATCGCGTGACGTCATTTATGGACGGCCCCTTGTCTCATTCCTTCACACAAAGTCCTGGTCACAAAAGCAAAGTTAGTGGAGAATAAAATCCATTTTCTATACGTTTTAGGCATGAGCCATTAAAAAAAATACACCTCGCACCCAGCAACACAACTCGTGTAACATCGTGTGGTCATCTCCGCGTCGCCCTCGAATTGTCTCTGCGAGGGCGACCTGGGCTATGGCGGAGTGTCGTTCTCGTCAGCGGCGCGTGGCTCGCCCGCCGCCAGCGTCCTCACAGTGCCGCGCGGCCCTCGGCACGGAACGAGTTCCACTCCCCTGCGAGAGGGGAGTGGAAGAGACTCGCACGGAGCTCGGAGCACGGAGGAAGGTGGTCGTCTGAATTTTGACCTGAAACTTTCGTGACTGCAGGAATTCGTATTCTTTGGTTCTTTCAGTAAAGTCATGTGGATAGAGAAAATAATAAAAAAAATATTTTTTTTAAAACCCACATTTCGATGGTAACACAAGCGGTCATCATCAGGGGAAAAAAAACACCGCTTGTGTTGCGATCAAAACGTCGTGGGTTTTTTTTTTATCTGTTGTATGTTCTCCATTTACGTGACTTTACCGAAAGATCCAAAGGAAAGGTCGTCTGGTTTCAGGGTAGACTTTCACCACCGCAGGCGTTGTACACTCACCCGTACTCACCCCCTCATTCACTATCGCCAGCAAACCATCACCCAACCACACATCCACTCACCCATTTGTCGACGCCCACTCGCTCACCGTCACCAGTCCACTCACTCACCCACTCCTTCCGTCCACTCAACCATTCGCTTGCTCACCCCCCCACCCATTCACGTAGCCAAGCAAATCGCCACGGGGTGCACACGCGTCTGTCCTGGGAGCCCCCGCTCGCTCTCAGACGACTCGAAGAGCCAATTATCACGACCACATTCAGCGACTTGAGATTCGTTGGAAACGTCGCCGAGCATCTTCAGGTCAGAGACCAGGAAGTCGTTCAAATACTAATGTAATCAGACTATTACTGGTAGGAACGAAGTGAACCAGCCTACAATAGATTACATCGTCCGTCCGTCCGATTAGGTGTAGCAACATCGCCCCCTACTGCAAACACTTGGCAGGACCCTACAAAAACCTTTAGACTCGGTGACGCTTTCCTGGCTAAACAAGTGTAACATTCCCTTAGAATTCCCTGAGATAGCTTTTAATTAAAACATTTAAATTAAACATTAACTCACAGCGCCCTAAAGCCTACAGCTAGGCCTAAAGCCTAGAACTAGGCCTCAAACTCTCCCTTCGTATCGTACCCCCGCGTGTGTGAAAGGGAGTTAATGTTTAACAATGTTACATTCCCTGATGTTTGTAAATAGAAACATTTACATTTAAAGCTTTTACATTCATAATTAAAAATGTGAATTAAAAATTAAGTCACAGCGGCCTAAAGCCTACAGCTAGGCCTAAAGCCTAGAACTAGGCCTCAAACTCTTTCTTCGTATCGTCCGATTAGGTGTAGCAACATCGCCCCCTACTGCAAACACTTGGCAGGACCCTACAAAAAACATTACACTCAGTGAGGCTTTCCTGGCTAAACAAGTGTAATAATACATGATGTTTATATTCTTTGGTTATTCGTTCCTACCAGCCCACCCCGCAGGTACCTGTTTATACTGCAGGAATCCCCGTCAGTCAGGTCACGTGATAAGCAGAGAGGGGGGTGTGGGGCAAAGGTGATAGAGGGGGCACGTGAGGTAAGCTCGGGAGCTCACGAGTAGGTTCAAGGGGGGCGTGGCCAGGGGCAGAGCGAGGCCACGCCAGGAGGATAAAAGGAGACCCCGAGCGAAGGTTCGGGGCTGTTGTTTGGAGTGGGATCCCGTCGGGCTGCTGGAGTCTTCGTCACCGTCTTCACCTTCTCGGCGTCGTCAGCCAGGCAGTCTCTGTTGGCTGTCCTGGCTGAAGTGTAGTTACCCCTTGTAACCTGGCGAAGGCTACAATAGGTTGCCTCCCATTCCTAGTGTCTGAGTGTATCGATATATTTGTACAAGTTCACAAAGGCGCTAAATAAACAGAGAAAGAAGCTAACGCGTTTCTCGACTTGAGCCATTGTCCAGAGAGCTCGGGGAAGAGAGGATACCGGTGAGTGGAGGTTGAGCATAATGTGGTGAGTGGATGTTCATTGTTGTGACTTGCAGTGGTGGTTCAGTGTAGATGTGGTAAGTGGAGGAGTGATGTGCATTGTGACTGGAGTGTGGTGGTGGTTGGGCGTGGTGTGGCGAGTGGATGTCGTTGTTGCGACCTGCAGTGTGGTGGTGGTTGAACCCAGTGTGGTGAGCGAGTGTTTGAGCAATGTGCGTTGTGGCCTGCAGTGGTGGTGGTTGAAGTGTGGCGAGTGGATGTTTGTTGTACCATGCAGTGTGGTGGTTGAGACGGTCGCGGTGTGTGTGGTCTCGACCGAGTCTTCAACACGGATGGAGGGGGGCAGCAAATCGACGAGGAAAAGTTCACAGGAAGCCACGACGCACAAAACGCTCCAACGCCGTGGTGCTGCTGTTCACCTTTTTGTTGTAACCTTTAATTTCAGAAATGTGAACTGTACACATCCCATTCATCTCAACGCAAGCACAATTTCAACTTCTCGCACGCGACTCCGGCTGGTAGTCAAACACAATCACAGTATTAACAAGGGCATTTGTTGCCACCCACACACTCCCCCACCCCACCCTCACGGGCTCCACGGAACAAAAGTAAATCGGTCCCTCGCCCTCATCTCATCCCTTTCCGGAGAGAAGTCCAAAACAAAAGCCAAGAACCGAGGGGAGGAGTGGGGAGCGTCGCTGCGGTTTAAGCCGAAGAGAGCCAACACTTTTTTCCCCCCATACAGCAAGCTGCAGGTGCACGCGTTCAGAATCTTGAGAAATTCCACGCAGACTCGCAACCCTTCCGGGCCGTTTTGGCACGCACCGCTGTTTAAAAAAAGTTTTATTAACTTTTCAAGAGTCAAGAAAAAAAATTGCTGCTTCCAAAATTTTTTTTAAGGGAGTGCATTTGCACGACAGCAACCCCTCCTCCTCATTGTGGCGAGGAGCACGAGTCACCGCCGTACGCCACGTGCCCTTTGACCTGTGCGGCAGACCCACCGCCCCTCCCATCGGAGAGGCAAAGGTCAAGGTCGCCAACGCCGCTGTCGACTTAGCAGAGGAAGACGGCGGTTGTTGGTTTCCTCCGTGCAACTCATCTACGGAGGACCGGGCATGGCGAAGCACGCCGTCGCACGGATGGATTGGCAACGCACCAAGACAACCCCCCCCCTGCGACGCGCTCGCTAGGAACACGACGCGCTCGCTAGGAACACGACGCTCGCTCGCAGCCGGCGCCTCCGGACTAACGGGAGAGGCCGGCGGACTCACCCGACGCAAAGTGGTTCCCGGGGTGGGGGGCGTCTCGACGCCACCACCGTGTGATGGCGAGGCCCGTCCACTCGCAATTCGCGAGCATGCAACTTCGCAGACGCGCGTGGACAGAAATGAAACCTCCGTTTACAAATATTCACGCCGCAAGTTACGGGAGAATCCACGGTACCCTGCGGCCAAGATGGCACAGTCCAGGATTAGTCCCCGATTGGCCACTGGTCACAAGAGGCTGAGAAATATGACCAGGTAATTCAATTTAACTCGCGTCAATGGCACCTGACCTGGGCGGGATTTAGTTCAACCAAAGATTTCGCGAGCCCGTGTCGCCTGAACGCGCCACAATTTTTAAAATTAAAATTTGCATTGGGCGTGAAGGCACGCGGCACCTCTCGGTAAGAGCCAAGTTCCGGGGTTACGAGATAAAAAAAAAATACAAATCATTTAGCACCTCCACTTGCAATGACATTAACTGACCGAACTGTAAAAAAAATCCACAATATCGATAGAAACTTCTGTGAGCGCACACGCTCGCGCACACTTCTCCATGCTGGTTGGGAGGCAGGTGGCTTCAAATGTCCTCAATTCCACACCGCCGATCGTTGCAAAGACACGGAGAGGCTCGTTCCTGCCGGGCTTAAATCAAGGCGGAACGAGCGCAGGAACCAAATCCAAAACAAGCACGTTCCAAAAAGAGTCCTGCATCGAGGCACAGTAACCGACCTTTCAGAAAGGATTTGTGGAAGATTCCGGACTGGGAGTCTCAACGAGGCACAGAATCATCCTCCTCCGCACCGCACGACGGCTCCTGCGACGCGAGGAGCTTGCAAGAGAACAGCTCCACCCCCAAGTTACGTCAACGTTTAAGCGTCTCGGGTGGATTCATCGGGTAAGAGGGGGGGGGCAATCCTGGGACTTGGCGAACCAAAAAAAAATTGACTGTGAAGTTAACACCTTCAAAAAGGGGAGTTCGTTTCTGAAATGCACTCCTTTTAAAAACGTCGATAAAGAATCGTTCCGGCTTTAGTTTGGTTGCGAGTCGAGCGCCATGCTTTTGATAGGAAACGGTGAAACCGAGCAAGCGAGAGACTCTGCACAGACGTCAGCCAAGGACACGCGCCCATATCAACTACGAAAAAGTTTCGCAATCGTACATTTCGCCAAGTCCATTTGCAGCCGTATTCCATGGAGGTCGTTTTGTATAGCAATAAAACAAACAATTGCCATGATTGAGCGACACATTTTTTAGAACAAAAAAATTAAGCAAAGTCAAAACTTGCGATGGCACCGTTACACGCCAGAAACGACACGGCACCATGGCCACATTTCCTTTCGAAGCCAAGTTGTCTTTAAACTTTGGGTTCAAATTAAAAAGTAGACTTTAATCGTCTGCTCGGTTGAATAAACTAGGTTAAAAAAAGAGTAGAGAGCAGACACGATTACCTTAAGGCAACAATATAAGCGCAGGAGTAGTAGCATGCTTTTCTAAAGTACTATAATAACGTGTCCGTTTTAATGCCAACTTTTCATGATTTTTTTTTTCTTAGAACACAAAACATCGGTTCGCCTTGCACGGGGGCGACTGAAACGGGGTGCAAGCCAGACGAGCGCGGTGGAAACTGTCGAGTGGAACAGCTGGGATCTTCATCGAGACATCCATTTAGATGTCCATCTCGAATTGAGCATCCTCCCCTGCATGTCGGAATGCAAACACGGAACACAGAAAGAGACGACCCACGTCAGTCAGTGCGCCAGGGCGTGGCCCGGCAAACACAGCACAAACACAGCCGTCGTTGCTCTCACACACAAAGATATCCACGTATTGCCTTAACGGACTGTCGGGGCAAGTGCTGTTGGGCGAGCACCTGCGAAGGCCGACACAGAGCACACGAGTGTGGGTGGACAGCGCCACACTGCACAAGATACTAATTTGAGGCCGAGTCGACCTAGGGGAGGCCCAGGACCGACTGGTGTTGGCCACGTGGAATCGTACTCAGGTCACCAGGTTCGTAACGGTGTGCTGACCACAGAGTCACTGCTGCCCGCAGCGCACAAACAAATCTGATACGCACCCACCCACAAAAACAAAGACACACACACAGAGCCCACTTCCTCGAGAGAACCCCCGGACACCGGTGATGCAAGCGGCAAGCGGAACATAGCCAAGTGCACGGCAGCACAACGACACTGGCAGCAGCTCCACAAATAAAAAACAACGGCTCAGACAAATACTGGAGTAATTCTTGGCCTCCCCCCTCCCCCCGTGGAGGCAGAGCCCGTTGTGAGTTTTGTTCACAGATGGACGCATGGCTCAAGAGGCCGGAGCACTGAGCTGGGACTAACTGTGAACTTGGGTTACGATACAGGTTTCAGCCGCCGGCGAGTAACGCGGGGCTACAAGCGTTGTGGGGCGATGTTCTCAGCCTGGGTCACCCATGACTGCATAAAATAAAACCCACAACGTGAAATTCGGTTCTGCACTTAACTTGGCCAAAGTGGAGCGCTGAGAATAAAAAAAAAATATCGGTTTTGAATATCGGTGCCGTGGATGAACGTCGTACTCTGTGACAAGAGCGGGTGGGGAAATTCTGCCCCCCCCCCCCCCCTAGGATGCGTGGGCCAAAAGTCAGGTGAAAGAATTTCAGAGCCAACTCTGCAGTATCCGCTTCTGCACGGGGACGTTGGGTCTCATGACGGCGATGCCGATGGAGCAACGGGGATGAAACATTGCGAATCACAGCCTGGAATCGAACCTGGGTGTAGAGGACTAGAGCACAGTACACACAGCGACGAGACGGCTCTCCCCCACCTCACACACACACGTCCACGTGCAAACACCACCACTCGGCCAAATCACGCTGCAGGCCCAAATGATGCTTCGCGAGCACCTTTTGAGGCAGGCACGGCACAAAGGAGTTGCGTAACCAGAACTAGACACACAGACCACGAGAGCCGTCGCTATTCATCCGAAAGCGTCCGTGGCGTTACCGCGGCGCTTGCGCCAGGCTAGGTACACTATTAGATTGCACAAAGCAGGCCAAACGTCTCCCATGGCCACACAGATTTGGTAAGTGCTGTTACTGAGCACCGATTCAGGGCAGCAGAGCAATGTAGGGGGTGATGGTCATTACCACACCCAGCCACCTTTGTCTCCCGAGGCCTGATGTTTACATATTGCACCACGCACTCATTTTTTACGTCGATTTGTTGAGATATTTGGTACTGATATTAGCCGTGGCCAGGAATCAAACTCAGGTCGCTGGGCTCAGAGCGCAAGAGCGCCAACCACTACACCATCACTCCCTCAAACGCGATCAAAAACAAAGATCCCCCCGTGTAGCCTTAACAGACTGTTGGGGCAAGTGCTGTTAGCGAGCACCTATGAAGGCCGGCACGGCACACAAGGAGGTGGGTGGCCAGCACCACGCCAGGCCGTCTTTGTCTCCCCAGTGGCGATATTTACACACTGCAACAGGTAATCATTTGAGGCCGAGACGACCTAGGGGAGGCCCAGGACCAATTCAAATAATAATTGTCACAAACACAGAATGAGGCACGCACCTGCACGCAAACACAAAATGCCGAACGCACCTGCATGCACAATTACGCACACCGCACGCGCAAAATGACGCACCCTGCGTGCTCACACACACACGAATCGTGCACAATGACGCGCGCACACACATACACCGCGTGCGCGCACACACACACATGCACGACGCGGGCACAATGACGCACACACGCACACACGGACACAGCGGCACGTGCAGACGTGGTGCCGACCTGGCTTGTCGGTGTGGTTGGCCACGTTGTTCTCCGCCACCGCCTTGGTGGGCGACGCGGTCGGAGTGGCCGCCTGCTGCCCGCCCACGTTGGGCGAGGCGGCCGCGGCGCTGGCCGCGGCGCTGGCGGCGGCGTTGGCGGCGTTGACGACGGCGGTGGGGGAGCTCTTCCGGGGGTTGGTCACGCCGGGGATGTGCGGCAGCAGCGGGGGCGGCGTGCGCGCCAGCGGCGAGTTGCGGCACTCCATCAGAAACTTGCGGTCGTAGATGATGCGGGTGCCTGCGAGCACGGAGCGGGGCGGCGCACGCGGACGCGTGTTCAGCCGTCACCGAGTTCGCACAGTAGGGGGCAGCGATGTTTTTTTCTTTCCCCAAGAGTCATTTATCAACATTTTTGAAAAATGTATAATTATTTAAATACAACTTTAAATGCGATGATGGCTTGCAGCCCTTCGACAACACTGCTGGATGAATGCCCCTCCCCACACAGTACGTCATCATGTGGGGGTTGTATGATCATACATCACCCAAGTTGGTCAGTGCAGGATGCAGAAGTGGGGGGGGGGTTCCCGGGAGTGGTCTGACATGGTAGGCGTGCGGGGTGGGGAATCGAACGCTGGTTGCTGGGTTCGCAGCACCGTGCGTCAACTATCGAGCCACCAATCCAGCCGCACCACGGCGCGAGTATATCCAACGCCTCTTTACGAAAACGGCCTGGCAGCCGTTTCTGGGGTACACACAATGCATCACTGTGCATTTCCTCCAAGCCACGTGGGATGATTTAAAGTCCCCCCAGCGACATAAAATAAAAATCTTGAAGAGCAGCAAAATAAATACCAAACGCCTCGAAATAAAACACCGCCCTCTTGCGCCACGCCGTCGTTCATTATAAACAATAACTATTTATTTACTCGGGAAAGCCAACCACACTTATTTTCCGGGAGGGTCCCGCTACACAGGAGAGATGTTTGCCCAACACCAATGACGTGTGTTGTAATTGTTTTTGGCCCTGGGAGGAAACTGGAGGAGCCGGAGAAAACCCATGCAGATCAGATGGAGAAAACCTGCAAACCCCACTCAGAAAGGTGCCCACCCTGCCAGACCACACCAACCCCAAAGCATCGTGTCTCCTCGCAGATTTGTTTTGACTCAATCAGCTGCTGCAGTAATGAGCTCCATGGCAGAAGCGCCCCCTAACACCACAACACGTGCCATTCAAGATCCCCCCCCCCGCATGATGCAGGCAGAGCCAGAGCTGAGGCGGGGGGGGGCAGAGGCATTTGACAATTTGTACAAAAATGCGGCACGTGACCAGGCCAAAAGGCTCGAGCGCCGCGTGCCAGAGCAGGGAGCACACAAGGTCGCCCCAACAACACTGGCAGTGCCGCCACCGCCGCCTCCTCCTCCTCATTGCTTTTGTTTGCAAAGCCAGCTCGGGTCGGGCGGGTGAGCACATGGCGTTCCGATCCAACACTGTACACAGGCAACCACAAGTGCGAGTTGGTCACTCCCAAGCCTTCTGCAAGCGAAACAGGCAGAACAGGACTTGTCATTTCCACCGCCGCTGCTTCTTGTCAAACGCTTCTTGCAAAACTTGTGGGGTTTTTTTTATCTTCCCACGAGAGCCTAAAGTGTCTCGGTTATTTTCTTACGGCGAGCCGATGGGGCCGGGCTACGCGCGAGACATACTGGCGGGCGCACGCTCGTAGTCAACAGGGTTCACGTTGCGTGGGGTGCCGTGTGGTGCCATCGCGCAAGCCAGGGGGGGGGGGGGGCGAGAGGTGCATTGCCATCTACGGATGCAAATGCGCCAAAACTAAATGTTAATTATTGTTAACCCATCGCTTCGTAGGTGTTCACCAGTTGTGCCGTCCAGCTCGTGGATGCAATTGTTTTTTAATCTTTGTTATTACCGCCCTTGTTTTACAAAGGAAAGTCTGACTGAAGAGTCCTGCCAATGTTCGCAGAAGGGACTGATGTTGCCATGTGCAATCCCAACTGAGTTGTGCAGCAATGGGATGATTGGCCAATACCAGTTACATAGGAGTTATTTCTAGCCAGGGACAAAAAAAGGGCAGAGAACCCAGAGAATACCCAGCAGACGCTGCATACGAAGAGGAGACACTCCTGGCCCACAGCTCACAGCTGTACATCTACAACGCCTGGCAAGAACCAAAGGTGGTCACCCATCCAGTTGCTTAGCAACAATGCTTTCGAGAGACGACGTGATTGGGGTCACGGGTAATGATGACGATCCCATTCAAATCTGGTAAATCAACAACTCCGACATTGTTCGCTGGGTGAATGCTAAGCTTATGTCGTATTTTATATTTAGGTTGCAATGAAATGACGCATCGAGCTCGGACACGGCTTAATGTGCGAGACGCGAAACTAAACAGCATCTGCTCAAGTGGCCGTGCCCCAATGCTCATTCCCACTGCCCCCCCCCCGCCAACTGTGGACATTCCACAATCCACAAAGGGGGGCACAGTCTCTCCATAGGCCTAGTACACCGCCCATCGCCGTCTGTATCTGTGCAAAGAGTCGGTGGATAAGGGAACGAAAGCCTGGGCAGACTAAAGCAAGGCCAGTTATCGTCTCGTGCGGTCCCCATCGCCCGTCCCCATCGCCCGCCGGCCAGAACCCAGAGGCCACGGCACCGACGGACGGACGGCACGTGCCAGGACATGCCGCCAGCGTGACGCACCGATACTCAAATCGCGCGACCAATACCCTCGTGGGCTGCGGCAACAGGAAATGACGCCGCACATTTTGTTGCCAGCGCCAAGTCAGTGGGAGTGGCGGGTTGTTTTTGTGGGAGGGGTGGAGCGAGGTCTGCAGATTTCAGTTTTTCGTTGAGTGTCCTCTTTCAAGCGATGACAAACCTCAACAGCTTTCCGCGGCTTTCAAAATAAAAACAAACAAGAAACGGGCCGAGCGACACATTGCGCAACAGAACAGAGAAACAGAGAGAGCGGCGACATCGCCGCAGTCCTGGAGCCGAGCTGAGACGAGACCTCGAGGACGAGCACTACTGCCGCTGCGCCGTGACGCACCCCCCCCCAGCCGACCACCCCTTCCAGTCGTACAGACAGCTGGGGCAAGTGTGATGTTAGCGAGCACGAGGGTGGTGGTGTTCACAGCACCACGCCTGGCTGCCTCAGCCTCCCCAGTGCCGATGTTAACACGTCACATCAGAGCACCCATTGAAAGGCAAAACAGGAGAGGCCCAGGATTGATTCAAATCATTTCCACTGATGGTAGCCTCTGCCGTGAATCAAACTTGGTGAGCGGATTAACAGCGCACTGCCCTAACCACTGTCACTGCTCCTTCCTTTGAGCGTTGGTACGCACTAGCGCACTAGCTTCGTTTAAGCAGTGGTGTGGTCAGCATCACGCGCACGCAACAGCAGCCCCTGTTCAGTGCCAAATGTGAATGTCACCCATGAAGCCTGTGACAGACCAAGTGCACGCTGAGGCCATGTGAAGTGGCAAACGTTCACCGCGAGGTCACGGAACAGACCCTTGCACAGCGGGTTACGTATTCATGAACAACAAAGATCCCGCGGTTAACCTTGTGACCTCGTGCAATTTCCATTGCAAGTTTCTACGAAGGCTGGAACTGCACGATTGGGTACATCGGGTCAGAACCGCGGCCAGCCACCTCTCTCCGTCTCTCGAGAGCTGATGTTTACATGCTGGACCAAGTCAAGACAAGGATCCAGAGACCACGAGACACAAACGCGATTCATGGGAATACCACACACACACACGACGTACTTTCACACTGCAATGATCGTGAGTACACAGAGTTCAGGGATGGGTAATGGGTGAGGCCCGTTAACAGTTACCCGGTAATTGCTGTTGACCACAGGCGATAACCGGTTACCAAAGTCAGGAACCGGTTGTTTTCCAGTGAATTTTCGTCAAAACACCGATTGGCACACGCACGCACACGCTGTACAAACATGTTCTCATTTCTCAGTTACGGGGTAAAGGTGCAGCCCTGAAATTGCTTGCTCACGCCACTGCCGATGGAGTGGCCTCCACGGAAGTGAGTCGGTTGCAAATTCAGTGCACCAACTATGACACCGCGGCAGCTTCCTTCGTTTCTCGATTAAAAATGTTAACAAACGTGTTTATTGCTAAACAATGTGTCTACACTAGGTAAATCAGTAACCGTTTTAACCCGTTCTTTTCCGTCAGTTACCAACAACGTTAAAAACCATTCTCAACAACCCTAGTAATGGATAACGTAAGCTTATTTATCTAGCTCATTCTACGAGATAAACTTCTGCAATAAACCGCGGGCCCCTGGGCGTCCTGGCTCCTTCCCACCCCGGGTCTGGCCTACGTCCCAAAGTGGCCGCCGCCGCCACAACCAGGAGAACAACAACATCCAATGAAGTCGGTGGGCCGGTTTGCTGGCACATTGGCGCTTTACGTAACAGTGGCAAACGGTAACACATTGGCCACTTGTCGCAGAGGATTGCGGTAGGCCGCCTTAGTTATGACTGCACATGTAAAACCGTCCAATGCTACACGCCGTCTGTTTCACGGTGAACGCCAAAGATCGCCTGACGTCACATGACGATTACACATTTACCAAAAGTCGAAACAATTCCACAGCAAAATACTCCTTTGGAAAACATGGCAACATCGGCCAACACTGCAAACGTACTGCAGTCCGTCAAGCTCAGCACCCTCACGAGTCTTGTGCTATAAGTATGGAACAAATTCCAAATGTATAAATGATAATTGCGAGTAACCAGTCGCAAAGTGGCCCGCAGTGCACCACATGTTACAATGGCCAGCAACAACCATCACTATCAAAGTTGTAGATACTGCTTAAGAGTTAACAGGCTTCTTGAAATGTGCAAGGTCACAAGAGCTTTGGGAAAAGAGATGGGAGGGAATCCCAAAGTGGAGCAGAGCGAGGGAAGAAGCAGAAAGAGGAGCGTTGTTGTGACCTGCAGTGTGGCGAGCGAACACAACGGGGATGAAAGATGAAGCAGCCTCGAGCAGAGATCGCGTCCTCCCACCACGGGTGGAGGGATCAATATGCGAAGATCACAGGAAGAGAAACCGCGGCAGTAGCGAGAGAACAGAGTCGAGGCGACTGGCCTCAGGTGAGCGAGCGAGTGGATTCAATTAGCGAAGTGCTGGATCAGTCACCCAGTCGACTGCCTCACGGCGAATTCGACCGAGCGTAACGAGAGGTAGGGGGCACCGGGTGCTTGGTTTTCCACCTCGCACAAACGTGACCACTCGAAAACACACAGGCGGCCCCATCTGCCAAACAATCATCGATCACACGATGCCGATTGCCAGATAGCCCTTGTTGACGGCTCGCTCCCGTCTGTCGCAACCGTTTTATGAGCAGTGGAATTGTCCGCAGCCTCTCTGTGCACATGATGCACATGATAGCGTTACAAGTGTCCAGAGCCATCAGACCACATCAACCTATCAAGCTCAAATCCACAAACGTAAACAGAATTTAAACGCCCCCCCGAACCCATATCTGACGTATTCCTTATTTTAATTATTATCGACCCAGGAAACCCATATCACAGCTCAAGAAAGACGTATCCAGTGGGTTCTCAAATTTGCTTCGTAGTTTTTGTTGTGTAAGCTACGGGAAGAATCTGCGGAGAACGCGGAAGCCGCCTACGACCAAAGCGACGGCAGAGCGCACAAACTCCTCCACGCAAAGCAGTTGCCCAGTCGGGAACTGAACTCGGCTTCTCCTTGCTCGGGGGCACACACGTGTGTTATCCCTGACGCCACACTACACTCCTTAGGGACCCCATACATTTAGTAGGAACGCAAAAAGCTGTCAAAACTGGACCCCTCCCCCCCTCCCTGTACACACGCGGACTTTTTACACCCCCCCAACCTGCGTACGTACGCCTGACCCCCCTCCTCCCATCCTATAGAACGGCCGATATTTAATCCACGCAGAAACGATCAATGATTAATAATATTAACGTGTTTAAGCAAACAGATAGTCCACCGCCGGCTGCATTATTATCGAGGCTTCACCCCCCCCCCGTTTCCTATGCGTGCGTACATTGTCAGTAGACCCCCCCCATACGCAGCGTACGCATTTGGGTTCACCCCCCTCCCCCCTCCATGCGTTACGTACTAAATGGACGGGGGCCCCGTGCCTTGTAAACATCAATAAACCGCGCGATTGCAACAGCCACTGGGCCGAGCCAGCTCGCACAGGTGGCTAAAGTACCAAGAAAAACAAACAGACACCACCCCCCTCCCCCCGAGTTGTACTTGAACTGTCGGGGTCACAGCGAGACGATGAAATTTGAGACGAATGTTGTTGCTGCTGGGTGCAGCAGCTCCCCTGATGCTTATTCTGTTACAGCCGCGCCACTTGGTGTCAACCGCAAGAGTTGTTTACGCGTCAACTAATTCACGTTCGCGTGTGCTTTAGAGATGCCTCACCTGGCAAGTCCAGCCATGGGTGCCTTCACTGCCTGCTCAAAACAATCACAATCATTGTGCACTGCCCCTACCCGCACCGACCAGGATGACGAAGTATGACCAAATATCCGTCAAGGCCCGCAAGGAGTCCATCATCCAGCAGTTGACTTGACATCACGGCCTGTACATCTACACAATGTGGCTTCCCTCGTCACAGTAAGGTCATCATCTGACATTTCTATCCACTTCTGGATGAAGACCAAAGTTGGATTTTTTAAAAAGAAACCAAGGCCATTGTTGCCATGTCGGCGAGTGCGGTAAACGTTGGCCGTGGTTAAGCGCTCCGAGCTAGAAATCAAGAGTTAGATTCCAGGCCACGAATAACTTCAGTCGCGATCGATGTCTGAACCCGACCTTCGCATCCAGCGTGTTGGAAAGTGCGGCGAAGTACGATTCATGGCATACATGTACTCTTATACGTTATTTAAATGCTGTGTATACGTGTTTGCTGTCAGCGGACACCCTGGAAACTCTTGCTAAAAGCGAGATATTCCATCTCAAGGGACTCTCAAGAACTAAAATAAACAAGGCACCCCCCATGACTGACACTGCGTGGCACTGCCACAGGGCTGCACGTGCAGTGCTCCATCACAATTAAAACAAGAAAACGGAGCTACAGATACTGGACAAAAACAAGTACAGTGAGCACGTGCTCGCGCTGGGGACACGTGCTGACGTCACCCCAAGTCACGTGTGGGACAGTGCGTAAAGGGGCGGGGAGGTGGTGGGGGGGGCGTGCTGCCAGAGCCAATCGCAATGCACCCGTGGAAGTTCACGTGACGTGTCAGCAGCCAATGGGCGCCACGAACGGCAGGCATGCCGATGCGCTCCACAAAACGTAAACACGTGGTGACTGACGCGTGCTTCCTTGACAGCTGACGGGAGAAGCAGGGGCAGAGGCCGAAGCAAGGGGCAGCAGCAAGGGAGGGGCAGAGGCCGAAGCAAGGGGCAGCAGTGAGGAGCAGGATTTTAAGAGAGAAGCAAGCAAGAAGCAGATGCTGAAACAAGGAGATGGCAGCAGCTGACGGGAGAATAACCTGAAACAAATACGCAGTGGCTGAAGCAGCCGAGTATCAGTACAAGTTTAAGCAATCGCTTAAGTCGAGAGATGAATAAAAAAACATCCATAGAAGCAAACAGCAATGGCAGACTAATTAACAGCGGCACAATGATTGGAAGCAGAAGCAGCATAACACCGCAAAAGCACGGGGGCAGTTCGCCTCCCCACTGCATCAGAATCATCAGCGGCACTTATATATGAAGCGGCAGCGGCGTGGAAGCATGGCCGCAGCACGAGGCGGGTCCCCTCCCCCGCGGTATGCAACGAAACTCCGCTCCCGCTTTGTTTTTCAACTTTTAATTTACAACTCCCCTCGTGTTTGCTGCCAGTTATAACGATTGGTGCGAAACGTGGCCCGCCTCTCGCTACACTTCTCACAAAAGCGCATTTAAGCAGAATGTTACGTATTTTTTTGTTTACAAAAGTTATCATTATACCAGAGAAGGTGGTGTTTGTTTTACTGAAGGGGCCCGAGTCTGAACCCAGAACGCAACTACCCAGGGCGGTGTTCCTTGGCTCATCCCCAAACCCCTCATCCAAAGCTTCTCAGTTCGAGCCAGAACCCTGTTGGCCAAATAAGTCCGGGGTCATGGGCCGCAGGCCAACTCTGAAGTCTTTAAACTATTTATTATTTAGCCGGGCAAGGCTCAATTAGCTGCTATACAACTCGTTATCTTTCAGAAGCGGCCTGGCCACAACGACAAACTCAACGAAGTGGCTCATCACCACGTGGACATTTACATCGGCCAAGTGCTCGTAACGTGCCATGTCGATTCGAAACGTGGTGGTGGTATCCACGATGGTCAAAAGGGCGAGAAGAGAGACAGCGCACACTCCGAATACACAGCAGCAGCAGGCGTCGTCAGGATCGAACCCACGACCTCCTGCGTCCCAGGCGAGGGAGTTAACATCTCTCCGGGTCTCGGTTATTAAACTCATCATCATGTCGGCTCCCCCACCCTCCCCAAGCTGTAACAACGTGGTGGTGGTTGTGAATGACGGGTCCTGGTCGAGTGAGAGTTGCTCGGCGTGTGCCTGCGGTTAAAGGCGTCTCCTGGGTTCGAGCTCAGGCCTCGGGGCACAACAAGACGCGATCCCCTCCTCTCTCGCCGTGTAACCTCAACATCGCGACGCGATTCCACCCCCCACCACCACCACCCACAAGTTAGAGGCGAGGCGACCCCACGAGATTCGCAAGCAACAACACAACAACCACAACAGCAGTGTGCGAGTGTGGTGCTTATGGTGGTTGATGTTGGTGCGGGTAACGGTGGTGATGGCGATGTTTGTGACGATGGTGGTGATGTTAATGTCGATCGTGTTGCTGATGGTGGTCGTTATATTGGTGATGACGACGGTGCTATTATTGCAGGCTGATGATGGTGGTAGTGCTACTCATGATACTCCTGATGATGATAGTGATGAAGACGGTGCAATAGCAGTCGCGATGCTGGGGGTGGTGATACCAGCTGGTGTCTGCTGCTGACCGCGCTATTAGCCAGAGGACGAGACCGATGCCGACCATGATGCAACTTGCGACCATGTGCTGGTCACGGTGCCGATGACAATTCTACTGCTGATGACAGTCTTACTGCTGAGCGTGTGCCTGCTGACGATAGCGTTTACTGCTGATGAGAGTGGCGCTTGACGATGATGGTGGTGTTCGTGGTGGTGTAGATGATGATGGAGGGAGCCACGCGTGGCGCCGCTGCCGCTGCTGCCGCACCCCCAGGCGTGGTGGAGAAGAAGGTCCCGCCCGGCGTGGTGCAGTAGTCGTGAGGTAGTTGAGAGGCGTCGCTCAGCAGCACCCTCCGCGTGGGGATGGCCCGGCTCTCCGTGTGCGAGCGGCTGCACGACATGGCGACTTCTTCTGCTGTTGCTCTTGCGGTCCCTGCTGCTGCTGTTGCCTCTCTCCCTGATGCCGCCCGAGCCAAGGCCTCGAACCCGCCCCCCACCTCCACTTCACTCCTACGCGTGGTCCCGCCCCTAGCGTAGACACGCCCCTCCCAGTTTAAGTACCGCCCTTATTTGGCCCCGCCCCTCGCGTGGCCACGCCCCCACTCAAAAGTACCGCTCCACCCCCCCGTGGTACCCCCGCCCCCTCTCTTTAGTAACGCCCCGCCCGTCACTTCACTCCTCCGTGTGGCCCCGCCCCTCTCTTAAGTACCGCCCCCCACTTCACTCCCCCACGTGGCCCCGCTTCTCACGAGCCCCGCCCACACCACCAAGCTCGCCCCGCCCCCTCCTAAGTACCGCCCTTCGCCTCATCTAGAACGTGACGTCACAGACAATGCAATAATATTTCGATTTAAAGCTTTCGTGACTGCAGGGATTCGTCTTCTTGGTTCTTTCGGTAAAGTCACGTAGAATGGAAATAATAAAAATAAAACATAATAAAATAATTGCGTTGTGGCCGAAACGTCGTGAGAATTATTTTATTGTTTTATTTTTATTATTTTATTATTTCCATTCTACATGACTTTACCGAAAGAACCAAGAAAATGCAATACAGTTATATTTTATTTTCTAACTACGCGACTTTACCGAAATAACCAAAGCGTATGGATTCCTGCAGTCACGAAAGCTTCAAATCAAGAATGCAAGAATAGGAAGATGCAATCCAGGGACTTACGAACGAGTTCGGTTTCCAGAGGTATGTTCGTGAGTCCAACTTTACAAACCCTGTCAATTCCAAACACCTTGTACGGCGTACACACAAAACACGGGGAATGGCTTTAAAAGTTGTATAATTTAATGTAGACGTAGATGCCACTGATTCTTCACGTTCTGCAGACGTGGATGCCACTGGTTCTTCACGTTCTGTAGATCCACTGGTTCTTCACGTTCTGCAGATGTAGATGCCACTGGTTCTTCACGTTCTGCAGATGTAGATGCCACTGGTTCTTCACGCTCTGCAGATGTAGATGTCACTGGTTCTTCACGTTCTGCAGATGTAGATGTCACTGGTTCTTCACGTTCTGCAGATGTAGATGCCACTGGTTCTTCACGTTCTGCAGATGTAGATGCCCCTGGTTCTTCACCTTCTGCATATGTAGATGCCACTGGTTCTTCACGTTCTGCAGATGTAGATGCCACTGGTTCTTCACGCTCTGCAGATGTAGATGCCACTGGTTCTTCACGCTCTGCAGATGTAGATGCCACTGGTTCTTCACGTTCTGCAGATGTAGATTCCACTGGTTCTTCACGTTCTGCAGATGTAGATGCCACTGGTTCTTCACGTTCTGCAGATGTAGATACCACTGGTTCTTCACGCTCTGCAGATGTAGATGCCACTGGTTCTTCACGTTCTGTAGATCCACTGGTTCTTCACGTTCTGCAGATGTAGATACCACTGGTTCTTCACGCTCTGCAGATGTAGATGCCACTGATTCTTCACGTTCTGCAGATGTAGATGCCACTGGTTCTTCACGTTCTGAAGATGTAGATGGCACTGGTTCTTCATATTCTGCAGATGTAGATGGCACTGGTTCTTCACGTTCTGCAGATGTAGATGCCACTGGTTCTTCACGTTCTGCAGATGTAGATGCCACTAGTTCTTCATGGTCTGCAGATGTAGATGCCACTGGTTCTTCACGCTCTGCAGATGTAGATGTCACTGGTTCTTCACGTTCTGCAGATGTAGATGCCACTGGTTCTTCACGTTTTGCAGATATAGATGCAACTGGTTCTTCACGTTCTGCAGATGTAGATGCCACTGGTTCTTCACGTTCTGCAGATGTAGATGCCACTGGTTCTTCACGTTCTGCAGATGTAGATGCCACTGGTTCTTCACGCTCTGCAGATGTAGATGCCACTGGTTCTTCATGTTCTGTAGATGCCACCACCGCCATCTATTGCGCGGCGGTTGATCTTGTGACTTGATCCGAACAGGCAACTGGACATCTGGACTGGTTTGTTCGTATCTCTGAAAGTTTATAAGTCGAATGTTCGCAAGTGGAGGAGTCTCTGTACACATGTATCACAGGCTACATACAGTCGTGGCATTGAGTCGGCACCACGCACATAAGTTCAACACATTCGTCAATGACACTGCCTCATGTGACAAATTAACTGAGCAGGCGATTCACCTCCACATCATATCTGTCCCGTCGCGAAAAATAAAAGTATTTGTATTACACATCCCGTCGCTTTCTGGGGGTGCATCATTTCAGCAGTCTTGGCTCAACTGACTGCTGATAAAACACTGAATGCGAGTCATTGGGTCTCTGTGTGCGTTTGTGGGTCTCTGTTTGAGACTGTGGGTCTCTGTGTGCGTCTATGGGTCTCTGTGTGAGTCTGTGGGTCTCTGTGTGAGTCTATGGGTCTCTGTGTGAGACTGTGGGTCTCTGTGTGAGACTGTGGATCTCTGTGTGAGTCTGTGGGTCTCTGTGAGTCTAATGGTCTCTGTGTGAGTCTATGGGTCTCTGTGTGAGACTGTGGGTCTCTGTGTGCGTCTGTGGGTCTCTGTGTGAGACTGTGGGTCTCTGTGAGTCTATGGGTCTCTGTGTGAGTCTATGCATCTCTGTGAGTCTATGGGTCTCCGTGTGAGTCTGTGGGTCTCTGTGTGAGTCTGTGGGTCTCTGTGTGCGTCTGTGGGTCTCTGTGTAAGACTGGGACTCTATGCGAGTGTATGGTTCTCTACTGGTATATGGGTCTCTGCTAGTCTATACTGGACAATGTTTCTCTGTATTGCGTCTAAACGATACCGCATTTCAAAACAGTCCAGAAAGTGGCCTATTTAGGTTATAATCCGATTGACTACTCTGATTAGGATTCGGGTTGTTTTCAGAATCGTCTACCGGTTCAGGAACCGGTAACCGATTCCGGTGGAATGTTCGTAATGAGTGCACGGATTGGAACTTGCACCATCGTTTGCACCTGCCGCACCGGGAGATGGAATTGAACCGTCCGACTCTGGATGATGTCCAGCGAGCCACGAGCCATCATCAACAACAACACGGGCAGCAGCCCTCCTCCTCAACCCAAACAGCGGTGTCGCTCTGCTCACTGCGCGAGCGAGACTCTTCTCTGTAAGTGCGACCACGCTGTAGGTAGGGGGCCTCTGTCGGTATTTTGTTCGGTAATGAAAGAAAACCCCATTTCATCCCCACCCGTGGTGCTAGGGTGAGGGCTAAAGTTTGATGACCGTGTGTGCCTTCATGGGTGCTTCCCCCCCATCCCCACACACTCTGCAAGTACCGGCGGTGAACTTTACACCACCCCCTGGCGTGTTTACCTACTCGACGACGTCCTCCATACAACGTGGTGGTGGTGGGGGGGGGGCTCCCGTTTCATAGCTGTCACAATAACAACGCCCACGTGAGCTTCAGCCCGGCGGTAATCAGCATTGTGTGCTGATAGCCATCCACCCATCAGTCAGCGCCTTCATTGCCACACTGGGGAAGGGGGGTAATCGATGACGTCTATCTAGAAAATGGACTTCATGGCCATGTGTCAGCACACAATAAAAAAAACACTCATCAGGAATATAAAGAAAATTAAATGCAAGTACTGTACAGAAATATATATCGTACTTTGGCTTACTAATGAATACACCTTGAAAGGAATCATTTATACGGAAGTTTGTTGATAAAGTTCACGTGGCTATTGTATTGGTTAATACAACTATTATGAACAGTTATACAACCAGTTTAACACGTAGGCTTTCGCGACTAATATCATTTATAATAGAGGTTGCTTTGGGTTAGATCGCGTAAATATGTGTCGTTAAAACCCGCCACCACCCGACACAGCCAACTAGTAAGGGTTGTCATTTACATTTGTAAATGTTGTGGCTTGGCTCTCCAACACACCGGTAGAAGGACAAGTTCAAAGGGCTCTCATAATGCACATGCATAATGTACGATGACTCACACCCCCCCCCCCCATCATTGCGCAAGAGCGCAGAAGCGTGGTCACCACATCTACGGCTCTATATAAGGAACGAAGCAGGTGGACTTCTCCACAAATCTGTCTGTCGCCTGATGAAGCTGGTTGTAATTACTGGCGAAACGTCGTACTCGGATTGTGAATGTTGTGGCTTGGCTCTCCAACACACCGGTGTGCTGTACCAGTACACTACACTATACACTACTATACACTACACTATACACTACTATACACTAGTGCTGTACTAGGGACGAATTGGCCACGTTCTGTTTACGTGACAACCCTTACTAGTTGGCTGTGTCGGGTGGTGGCGGGTTTAACGACACATTTATACATTTACGCGATCTCACCCAAAACACCCCTCTATTATGGAGTAATACAGCTCTTGTATGAAGCCCTTCCTTCCCAAGCCGCGTCAGTCATGGGGGCTGTTTGACTATACTTCACCACGCCGGTCAGTGCGGAGGTGGTGGGGGTCAAGGGGAGCGGTGGTGTAGCGGTTAGCGCGCTGCGCTGCGAATACGGCGGCCCGAGTACGATTCCCACTCACGGCCAACACTCAGTGACGATTATCCGAACCGGTCCTTTGCCTCCCCTAGGTCGACTCAGCCTCAAATGAGTACCAGGTGCGATGTGTAAACATCGCCACTGGGAAGACAATGGCGGCCGGGCGTGGTGTTGCCCACCCACCCCATCGTGTGCCGTGCCGGCCTTCATAGGTGCTCGCTGACAGCACTTGCCCCTAGAGTCTGTAAAGGCTACACGGGGGGATCTGTCTTTGTAGCACACTCAGAGAACACAGTTGCACGAGTTGGTGCATGTGGCCCTGTGAGCGTGTCTTGTCGTTGCAGCTCTGGCGGTACAAGAGCGGCGTGCAGCACTTGCCCAACAGCAGTCTGTGAAGGCTATACGGGGGATCTTTGTCTTGTTGGTGGGGGTCTCACTCTGAATGCTGCTGCTGCTGTACCGCCCTCTGCAGGCCGCCACGTGGCCCCCACCCATTCATGCGGGTTACTCAACGTGCAGCTTACTGCACCAAAACATATATATATCAAGTACACAATCACAACAATGGCGTAAACACACGTTTTATATATATAAACACATTATGTACAAATCCTGAATTTTGTATATATTTAAGCCACGGTAGCGAGATGTTAACTCTCTCGCCTGGTCTACAGGAGGTCGTGTGGGTTCGATCCCGACCCTGACGCCTGCTGCTGCATATTTGGAGTTTGCTTGTCTCTCTCTCATCATCATCACCACGGTGGCTAGGAGATGTTAACTACCTCGCCTGGTGTACAGGAGGTCGTGGGTTCGATCCCGACCCTGAAGCCTGCTGCTGTGTATTTGGAGTTTGCGTGTCTCTCTCTCATCATCACGGCGGCTAGGAGATGTTAACTACCTTGCCTGGTGTACAGGAGGTCGTGGGTTCGATCCCGACCCTGACGCCTGCTGCTGTATATTTGGAGTCTGCGTGTCTCGTTCTCTCTCCATGGTCAGGTGGATGTTTCTCCGGGTCCTCTGCTGTGTTCATCCCCTCCATATTTATAAACACATGTTGAGTCTTCGGCTGCTCGACATGTACACGCGATAAGCGATCGTTTGCGAACGCTAGATCGCGTCTGAAAAAAGAGTTCAGTCGGCCTTACCTGGTAGAATAAAACAACTTTTAAAATAGTTTTATTTCAAATCGAATCGTCATGTATGCATGTTGAACTTCTTTCGCACCGGACGTAGCCAACCTTGCTAATCGAAGATTCTAAGGTGCCGGGGAAGGACAACAAACTAAACACAAATACGCAGTTCTGAAGAATATCCGTTTACAATCGAGATGTAAAAGTGCCCTGCTAAATGGCTAACCATCGAACAAATATGGTCATTGACAGTCACAAGTCGCGCTTCTGCGGCCGTGTCTCTCTTCCCCGTGGATTTTTTTCCCTCCGGGTCCTCCGGGTCCTCCCCCTGCACGCTGAGAATGGACATCGCGCGCGTTTTACATTTCCACGTGGCGCTGAGGCAGCTGAGCCACTGCTGAGAAAGAGACCCATCGCTCAGTGGGCCTTACCTGGCACAGTTTGTTTTGTGCTCTTTGGTTCTCTCGGTAAAGTCACGTAGGTAGACTTCACCGAAATAACCAAAGAGCATGGATTCCTGCAGTCACGAAAGCTTCAAATCCCAACATTTTTATATTTTTTATTTTTAAATACGAACAAAGCTCTCGAGCCGCCCCGCCCCCTACAATCTTCGCCCCGCCCCCTGAGGGTGAGAGGCCGCCGCGTGACGTCACAGACAACGCGGAAGCGAACGGAAGCCAAAGGCGCAGCCCTGCAAGTGCTTCTCGCTCCCGCCGCCACTGCTGGCGGAAGGCCCCCCACGAGTGGCCGCTAAAGAGACCCCCCCCCCCCCAACCACTGCCTCTGCTGAAGCGCGTTTGACTTGGCCTACTCGTCCTCGCTGGCCAGACAAGGAGGTAGGAGCGCCCACGCCCTGCCCATCTGTACCGCGCCGTGCCCATCCATCTGTAGAGCTGCCGGGTGCAGGCAGAGATGATTTAACTCGGCCTATGTAGGTCAATGAGTGTGCCTTTGTCTCTTGGTGGTGGTGGTGGTTGTTGATGGGGCTGCGTACGGAGCTTCA
The DNA here is from genome assembly GCF_964198595.1 of Lampetra fluviatilis. Taxonomy (NCBI): domain Eukaryota; kingdom Metazoa; phylum Chordata; class Hyperoartia; order Petromyzontiformes; family Petromyzontidae; genus Lampetra; species Lampetra fluviatilis. The sequence continues at coordinate 9,765,970 of NC_136315.1, forward strand.
TTGAGACGGGGCTACGTGGCGGCCAGCAGAGGGCGATGCAGCAGCAGCAGCAGCATTCAGTGTTGTGCTGCACTTGTATGGCTCCCGCGCCTTCACCGACGCGCGCAGTGAGCGGTCTGGTGAAGCATGGCCTGTCAACCCCCTCGCGGACCCGCACTGCGTGGGGAGGCCGTCATCCAGCAGTGGACTGACGGTGCTAAGTGTAAACTCGCGCAGCGCATATAAATATAGAGACAGGACGCTGGCAACTGCTGTGGCCTCTCTCTCTCCTATGTGCTGTGAAGAAGGGCCATGGCCCGAAACGTCTTTTCTTTTTAAGCAGCAGCAGCCACATCGCCAGATGGTTGGAAAATAACAATTGCATCCCATCGGGCGACGACGGCTTGACTTGTCCTGCCTGGGTCTCCTCTCACTGCAGGGACAGGCCACGTGACCCGCGTGTGTGTGTCTATGCTGAACTTCTTTCGCACCGTACGCAGCCACACGTGCTAATCGGAGGTGCGACCCGAGGCGTCATGGCCGGTGCCAAGTATCAGGCGCTGTCCTTCCAGTCCGTGTTCACCTACAGCAGCCCGGACTCCACCAAGGGCAGCGGCGGCCTCAGCCAGGACGACGACTTCGGTATTGCAGGGAAACAGCGGATAGGCGGAGTTTCACGCTAAGCCTGACCAGGTCGGCGGGCAAAAAATAATGAATCTAAAAATTCACGCGAAATGCAAACGTGTAAAAATAGCGTCGCATTGTCTACGTGAATATTGTTGATGTGTGGGGTAATCTTAATTTTAGAACTTTCGTGACTGCAGGAATTATTATTTGTTTCTTTCGGTTAAGTCACGTCTAAAGATAAAATAATAAATTAAATTAAATAATAGAATACGACGTTTCGATTGCAACACAAGCAATCGTCATCAGGTATAATGAAATAGCGACATAAAATCTAACCAGAAAACTATAGACAGACATATTAGCAGACAGATATCACCAAGATACATAGCGAGAGCAACACAGGTAACAGAGAGGGGTGATCGTCTCTGTGTGGTGGCCTTAAATAGACAGAGGGGGGGGCGGAGGCAGAGAGAGGGAGGAGGGTTAGAGAAAAAATTAGCATATCAATGAGTGGTCAACAGACGTGGTGCTGCGAATGCGATGGCACGGCAAGCAAGCCTGAAAATCAGGAGAAGGACACACTGAAATTAAATAACCTAGTAAAATATCGAAATGTAATGTAATACAACACAGAGGGTCGGTCAACACACAATTAACGCATAGCCTGGTTGATTACGTATTTCAAAGATTGCTAAGTTAGAATTTAAGTGTGAACAATCTAAAGAGAGGACACAGGCAGAGAAAACAAGTCGCCAGAGAGAGAGAAAAAAGATAAGCTTAAAACTTCCCCGTAGAAGTGGTTCAATCTTAATTTTAGAACTTTCGTGACTGCAGGAATTATTATTTGTTTCTTTCGGTTAAGTCACGTCTAAAGATAAAATAATAAATTAAATTAAATAATAGAATACGACGTTTCGATTGCAACACAAGCAATCATCATCAGGTATAATGAAATAGCGACATAAAATCTAACCAGAAAACTATAGACAGACATATTAGCAGACAGATATCACCAAGATACATAGCGAGAGCAACACAGGTAACAGAGAGGGGTGATCGTCTCTGTGTGGTGGCCTTAAATAGACAGAGGGGGGGGCGGAGGCAGAGAGAGGGAGGAGGGTTAGAGAAAAAATTAGCATATCAATGAGTGGTCAACAGACGTGGTGCTGCGAATGCGATGGCACGGCAAGCAAGCCTGAAAATCAGGAGAAGGACACACTAAAATTAAATAACCTAGTAAAGGGATCCGAGCACCAAGGCTTGCCAGGTGTTGTAGGCGCGGGGCTGCGAGGTGTGGCCAGGACACGGCAGTGTCGGATCTCTCCCCTCGTGTACACAGCGGCACGGTGCTGGGCTTTCTCCAGACCATCCGGTCTTCTTACACTTGAAGCCAAAACTCTAAATGTTTCGTGATATTGTCCAAACATCCACGTGCAGTTTCCTCCACAAGAAAAGTCATTGTGACTTTCGATATGAATCCCCACCAACAGCAGGACTCGGGCCCCTTCAACAACCGCCGTGACCCGGTCGGCAAGTGGAGGCCCGGGTGCTGCAGCAGATTGACAGCAGGGCTGCTCGTGTACACGCACTCGCGACGCGAGCACCTCTCCCTGGCACGGAGTCCCGTGTGCGTGTGTGGACGCTGCGTATGTCTTGTGCTCAGATGAGGCCGAGTCCGTCGAGTCATGGCTGTCGTGGTTCTGCTCGCTGGTCATCACGTCCCTGACGTTCGTCTTCGTGCTGCTCACCTTCCCGCTCTCCGTGTGGTTCTGCCTCAAGGTACCGCGTCCCGGCGTCACGAGCGCCCGCGGCGCTCCCCACCGTCGGGTCTCGGAAGCCATGCAGGTTGAGGCTGGATAGCGCTCCGATGGGTCACCGCCATGCGCAAACAGGTTGCCGTAGGGGCTGCGGGGATTGTGGACGGCAGAGGACGGTGCAGAAAAATCCATTGTACTCTACTCGTATGCTCCCACTTATTAGCACCTCACCATGACGAACCCGCACCGACCATTGTCGTGACGTCTGGTTGAATAACCCCCACGATTCGCGCCGCGTAGGGAGGCGTTAATGCGACAGTTGATTGACAAAAGGGATGTACATGTACGCACGTGCACGTGTACACTCTCAAAAGAGTTTTAGCTTTCCAGCTGAATTTCAAAAGCGTTGGCGCAATGCCTCTGGGCTTCCGTCTCTTTCCAATACGAACAAAACTGTAGAGTCAAATTGCGTTGCGAGAGACGAACCGCCCCAATCTACGGAAAGGTTGCCCAAGAAGACCTCGCTACAAAAACCACGAAGGCCTCGCCACGTACGGGGGGGGCCTCTCTTAAGGCTCCGCCGAGCCAGACGACCACTCGAACGTGACCGCCGCCCCTCCCGCCCCCGGCCGCAGGTTGTGCCGCAGCACGAGCGCATCGTGGTGTTCCGCCTGGGGAGGCTGCGCGTGCCGCTGGGCCCCGGCGTCGCGCTCGTGCTGCCCTGCATCGACCGCTGGCGCCGGGTGGACACGCGCCCGCGCGCGTTCAACGTTCCTCCCTGCAGGGTGCGTCGCTCCTCGCCCCCCCCCCTCGCCCGGTCCCCGTCCCCGCCGCCGCGGCGGGCCCAACGACCGCTCGGCCAAGCTCATCGCTGATGCGGTTGCTAGGTGCAGGCCGGAGTCGCACGACTTGTCGGTTGTTAGAGGTTTGGCAGGCAATGTGCGGTCACGTGACACGCACGCAAGGCGTGTGGATGGGCGTCGGGCCTTACTGCCGTTGTGTGCTACAGCACAGCTTTATATTCGTTTTTTGTATTTGTTTCCCACCCGATTTATTTAACGTTGTTTAAGTTTGTGCCCTGTTTTCAACTTATTCTTTGACACGGTTGTTTTTGCCCTGTTTTCTATTTTCTAGTTGGTACTTTATTTTATGTAATCATTGCTTTTGTCATTTGGTGACCCAGGTTAGTCACTGGGCTCCCTTTGTCTCTTGACTTCCCACCTGGTTAACAAACTCAATACGAAACTCACGCTGTGATGGTTCCCTTCTGAGCCAACCGCCCGTCCTCTCCCTCGCCGCTCTCCCTCTCCGCACGACCCGGCGCAGGCGATGACACGGGACGGCGCGCTGGTGTCGGTGGGCGCCGACGTGCGCGTGCGCGTGCACTGCCCCGTGCTGCTGCTCACCGCGGCTCAGGACGTGAACCGCTCCTCGCGCAGCGCGGCGCACACGGCGCTCGCCTCGCTGCTGCCCCGCCACTCGCTGCACGAGCTGCAGAGCGAGAGCGCCAAGATGGCCGACGAGCTCGCGGTGAGACGGCGGCGTGGGCCCGGGTTAGGGCTTCGTCCTGATCGCGACGGCGAGCTCTGTGATGCCAGGGCGTGTCGGAGCGCTCCACTCGCATCACATCTCATGTCAACACGTACGAAGGGGCACCCCCAGTGGCAGCTGTGCCTACGGGGCACAAGGTGACTCGGCAACGGGCTGCAAGCGGGCAATAGTCTGCCAGTAGGGGGCGATGATTGCCACGTCTAATCCCAATTCAGTTAAATGTTTAAATTTTTTTAGCATGACTCCGACACAATGGACTTATTGTTTCGATTGGTGTCATAGGATCTATAACATCCAGTGAGACAGACGGCGCGTATTTTTGTAGTTAATACACCCGCAGGAATAACCAGGGCTGTCTGCATGATTCGAACCGCGAACCTCTGCAACAGCCAGCGAACACTCGAGACAGCTTCCTGCCGAGTAGCGCACACAGTACACACACACACAGTACACACACACCCAGTACACACACACAGTATACACACACACAGTACACACACACACGCAGTACACACACGCAGTACACACACACGCAGTACAGACACAGTACACACACACACAGTACACACACACGCAGTACACGCAGTACACACACGCAGTACACACACACGCAGTACAGACACAGTACACACACACAGTACATACACACGCAGTACACACACAGTACACACACACAGTACACACACAGTACACACACACATGCAGTACAGACACAGTAATTCAGTACACACAGTACATTCAGTACACACACACACAGTACACACACAGTACACACACACACAGTACACACACACACTTAGTACAGACACAGTACATGCAGTACGCACAGCACACACAGTACACACACACAGTACACACACACGCAGTACACACACACGCAGTACACACACACGCAGTACAGACACATTACATACAGTACACACACACACGCAGTACACACACACACACAGTACACACACACGCAGTACACACACACGCAGTACAGACACAGTACACACACACGCAGTACAGACACAGCACATGCAGTACACACAGCACACATGTCCAGCTTCCGACCGTATAGCCACATAGCAAAGAAATCGCACAAACCGAACCCACTTAAAGCGAGGACAACCTGTATACACAATAGTATATACAATACATTTACAATAGGATAGTGACTAGTAGTAGCCACAGCCATAGCAAGATGTGTACTGGATGTGGTGTGCCGGGTGCGTTGCGGGGGAAACTCATGCGCGTCCTGCCCCCCCCCCCTCCCCCGAGTCTCCGCGCGACTCCGGCTGACCTGGCCCGCCCCCTCTGTGCGGCCCGCACGCAGCTGGAGGTGACCAAGGTGACGGAGCCGTGGGGCCTGGAGGTGGAGCGCGTGGAGCTGGCGCTGGAGGCCGTGCTGTGCTCGCCGGGCGCGACCGGCCTCTCGGCGCCGCTGCTGCCGCCGTGCGTGCCGGGCCTCACTCCTGAGGCGTGGGGAGCGCTGGCCGGGCCGGTGCAAACCATCCTGGGCGGCGTGATGGCGATGAGCGACCGGCAGGCGGCAGGGCGCGACGCCGGTGAGCAACAAAGTCGCTCGATTGTTTCTCTTGGCTGAGCGCCGCCCATAATCGCAAGTAAAAGTACGCAGAAATGATTGCGCTCGTGCCTCCCAGCAAGAAGCGTCTGCGTTCGATTCCCGACTCGGGTGCCTCTCCGTAAGGCGTTTGTTCTCCCCCCCCCTGTTATGCACGGGTTTCCCGGTTCCCCAGTTTCCTCCCATTGCAAAAACAAAAAACCCCACAATGTACCCAGTATCGGCCTAAAACAACCCAATGCTGAAAATGTCCCTGCAAATTACTCAATTGGGTTTACAGAGCAGTAGCAACATCGCCCCTTACTGCAAAAAACTTGGCAGGACCCTCCCCAAAAAGAGTTTTGGGACTCGATGAGGCTCTCCCGGTGTAAAACAAGCGGAATGTAACGTAGTAAACGTAAAAAGCCAGCTCTCTGTGCGTGTATCTCAAGATGGCTGTAGGTGGCATCTTGAGATTCAGACGCGGGCTGGGGAACCTGCGGCCCGTGGCCCAGCCACGGCCTGCAACTTCATCCCACACGGTCCGCGGCAACACGAGTCCACCACGAGCGACCTCTATCCATCGCTACGAGCATCTTGGCTGCACTAGACGGGTAATAGTGGTGGGAGACTTTGGCGGGGATTTTGCCGAGGATCGCTCTGGAATGCAAAGAGACAAGGGAGTACGATGTCAAATACAACTGCAGGTGAGGTTCGTCGACAGATGGTAGATGAACCTCAAGGATGTTTTACAATCGGTGGATTTCCGGGTGTTTAGGGTATCGGCAGAAAACGATTGAGAACCCGGTGGGGATTTAGTCCTCGGCACGAGGCACTTTAGTGCTGCGGGGCGTCTACGGCTGTGAGGGTTCTGTTCCGGAATGAACGCTTTGGCTCGGAGCGGTGCCGGGGTTGTGTGGTGACCGTCGGGGTTGCGTTGGGAGCGACGGGTCTGCCCGGCCCTGGCGTGAACGCTGCCCACTCCCCTGTGCCGCAGGATGCTCGCTGCAGGCGGCGAGGTCCGCGGTGCAGGAGGGAGGGGAGGGGGGCGACGACGGTGACGACGCGCTACTGGCGGCCGTCGGGCCGCTCCTGTGCGAGTCGCTGGTGGAGAGGGTGGGCGCCGTCTACCGGTTCGACGTGCAGTGTCGTGACGGCTCGTGCCGGACCTACCACCTGGACCTCAAGACCGGTGAGAGCGGCGCGTTCGTCGGCGCCGGGCGGTTTCATTCACAGTTGATTTGTAGGTCGCGCGACAAGGGGATCCGACCAAGGTTGTGTCGTGACGTCCCTCCACCACCCGGCGCAGCCAAACGTGGGCAAACGTTTAACGACGCACCGCCCATTCTTGTGTGGCAGCTCACATAGGCGAGTTGAGGAACAAGTCTCAGCCAAATTGGGCAACGAGATTGTTGGTCGTGAGAACCGTCCTGCACCGCACCGTCGGCGTGCGGATAGCCATTCCAGCTTCGCCAGAATTGCACTCACTCCAGAGTGTGTGTGGGGGAGCGGTGGCGCAGTGGTTAACACGCCGCACTACGAACCCGGTGACCCGAGTTAGATTCCTGCTCAGGCCCAACACAAGTGACGATTATCTGAACCGGTAGTGGGCCTCCCATAGGTCGACTCAGCCTTAAATGAGTACCTGGTGCGGCGTGTGAACATTGCCACTAGGGAGACAAATACGGCCGGGCGCGATGCCGGCCACCCACCCCCTCTTGCGCCGCGTCAGCCTTCATAGGTGCTCGCTAACAGCACTTGCCCCAACAGCTTGCATGGGCTACATGGGGAATCTTTATCGTTTTTACGGCGAGCCGAGTCTGGCGCGATCTGTGGCTTTACGGCCTTTGTTCGCCTCGCTCATCGCCGTGCGGCCGGTGCCAGGATCGGGGGCCGTGGGACGAGGGCCCCCCCCCGCGGCGGCCCAGCCTCCCGACGCGGTGCTGGAGATGACGGAGCACGACCTGGTGGCCGTGATGAGCGGGCAGCTGCGTCCGCTCACCGCCTACATGAGCGGTCGACTCCGCATCAGCGGAGACCTGGGAGCCGCCACGCGCCTCGAGGAGGTGGCCAAGGCGGCCTGCCACCTCTAGCCACCCGGGCGGCCTGCCACCCCGAGCCACCCGGGAACACCCCCAGCTGAGCCCACCCCACCCAGGGCCACCCCCACCCAGGGCCACCCCCACCCGGGTGCCAGCCCCAGGTTGGGCCACCCCCACCCAGGCCATTCCCAGCTGGGGCCACCACCACCTGGGGCCATGCAGTAGACTCACCTGTAGACACTGTCAGCCGTAGACACTCTCACCTGTAGACACTCTCACGTGACATCACCGCGTCGCATGCAAGCCGCTCATTCGTTCCCAGGCCCCCCCGTACGAGCTCGTCCGTCTGGTGAGAGTTGCGGAGTCTTCCGCTTGGTTTCGGGTTCGACACGAGAGCTGTTTTGATCGCATCTTCCTTGAACGATTGTGGTGTACCCCTACAATGGCTTAGTTCATAATTGAAAAAATTAGTTAATTTATATTTACGCCATCGTTATCGTGCAAAGGCTATGGTGGTGGCGCCTTCTCGCAGACGAGTAGAGTCCGCCAGCAGGGAGGGACATTGCGATGTGGGTTTTGCCCAAATTAAGGTGAACGTAATCTTCACAATTCGGCAAATTTGGACGGCGACCTCGGCACGTGTGGCCTCCCATTCTGTCATGAATGACAACGCGGGATCTTTAACGTCGACTGTGAAGCAGGCAGCGCGTAGCATTTCCCTTCAATAACGCACGCTGCAGTGTTAACCAGGACGGCCGCTCGCCTCAAACCGCTGCGATGGAGGTTCGACGGCACCACCGCTGGGCCACGGCCATCGCCGTCCCGGGTGTTGTGTGTTTAACTCTATTTATTTCTCCGTGGGCGGGGGGTTCGTTTGTAAATTTTTGTTCCGCAGTGGTAATGTTTGCGTACATCTGTGCTTAAGCGCGTGCGTTACAACTTCAGCAACGAGCCTTCGCATGGAGTTTTTAAAATATTTTTTATTTAAAGCTCGTCTTTTGATATTTTGCTGTGCGAAGTTTATTGCCGCGTCCCTCGACCGCGAGACTTTGGTCCGACGGCTGTCTTTCTCGCCCAGGGCATCGCGTGCATCTTGAAATCAAAAATGCTCATGGCAGTCAAATAATCTGTTACTGTTTTTTAAATCAAACGTTCCATAAATTATTCCATGTCAAAAATGCATGCGTCTACTAATTACTCTAGTTATGAGTGAAATGGAGGCGCACACACTACATGCCGGTGTGTGCGCCGCTGGGTTTTCTCCGGGGTTGTTTTTGGTTTCCTCCAGCATGAAGCCATTTGTGGAATCGGCCAAACATCCCAAGGTAAATATTGGGCATTACCATCAGTCGCGGTCATATTCGGGTTGCCTCTGTCGAGCGCCAAGTGTGGTGTTCTGTCGAGTCCAGATTTTAAGCAATGCCCTTGCCGGAGTTATTAATCACCGCTGCCAGACACGAGAGAGAGGTGAGAGGTGCGAACCAAAAACATGTAAAGACCTATGACAACAGCCAACAACGTGGGCAGAGCATCATCGTGTTGGCTGCTGCACCCTTACAGAAGCCTCCACCAACCCGCCATGACCAGCACGAGCACAAACCGTGTCAACCCATACGGTTTACCCATGTCATGTGTCTCCGACACGGTGAGTACTTCAGGAAATGTATTTAGACTTCGGTAAAGCCACTCCTCTCGTTCCGCGGATGCCGACCCGTTCTCGTGGTTGCGCTGCTCCACGCCACGTGGTGCTCTCCATCACACTGCCGGCTGATGGCGCGCCACGTGGCACTCTCCCCATTCTCTACCGCACCGCCGGCTGATGGCGCGCCGGGGAGAGGCTTGAGCGGCTGGAGGTCGAGCCGCCACGTGGCAGGTGGAGATGGCGGGGCAGCAGCGGCGGGGAGCTCCTCTTCGATCTTCAAACACCGACCCCTCACTTTGCTGTGCCCCCGGCTTATATTCCCTTCTCCGAGGCTAAGCTCCGCCTCTGGCCACGCCCTTCTATGAACCTTTGGGAATGTTCCAGAGGTTTCCATACTAGATCCGCCCATTAACCTTTCCCCCAGATAGAATCCATAGTACCGCATGACAGTATGTAAATGTAACTCCCCAATAATGCAGGAGATGGCGCTCGCTTATAACACCCGTATTCTTGTACAGGGAAATTGAGTTTTTAGGTCCATACGGTTTACAGCCGTTAAAAAATATATATATATTTGTGTTTCTCCCTTGTGATGGGACTTTCTAGGATGAACATCTGAACTGGTATGTAATAAGATAGAGCACTGATAAGGGGTTGACAGGTATGCGAGCACTTCATGCGGACAATGGTCAAAATGTCACAACTTTCAGTTGTTGCTTTTAAAGCGAGGTCACGAAACGTGTTCCCTCGAGTCCGCGTGGCGCTGAAATGGAGCTGCAATGGAGCTACACAATCGCACACCCGACCAAGTCACCGACCACATGTCCCCCACATCTAGTCATTGCGGGTCGTGACTCGAAATTAACTGTAATTGTATCAATTCCGATAAGTCGATCCAGCGCCCAGCTCAAAGTTGAAAATATCCGATTTTATCTTGAATCAATATTTTGCGGTTTGCAGATCTCCACATAATAAAATTGGACATCAATACTGTTGTTTTGTATGCACCCTGTGAACCGTGGAATTACATTTATGATCAAAATCGGACATCTTCAAGATGGCTGTCCAATCGACTTTCAGCTGGTGGGCTTTGTCTCGGTGGGATGGGGATGTTGTTTTATTTGTATGTGTTTGAGTGATTTGTTTACCCTTGTACTTTGCACTCCCGTCATTGTATTGTTTGTTTTTGTAACGTTCTTACCCTCCTCCCCAAATGGACTGTGGAAAAAGAGCTTTATAGCTCATCGGATTCCTCCTGCAGTGTTATATTCCGATTCTGATATATGGGCAAAGACCCACCCCTTCGGTTAACTGCCAATACCAATCCCCACCATTCGCCACTTAGTGACGGTGACGTCACCACGGCACCTTTGCCAGGCCAGGTGCACTTTGAGGCCACGTGAAGTGTCGAAGGCTCGCTGACTGGAGGTCCCGGAACAGGCCCAGGTGCCTTAGGTTGGCTGACTGAGATGACCGGTAGACGCACCCAGCTGCACCCTCCACTGTGCCACCTTGCCGCATTTTATCTGCTCAGTGCTCCGCTCATTGTTGCGAGCGTCGCTCCTCTGCCCTCCGTTGTTGCTGGAGGGCGACTGTGTGGTGCCACGGTCGCAGAGCAACTCTGCCAGGGTTGCGACTCCCCCCTGGCCCCACACTGAGCACACACACTGAGCATCCACATGCAGCGCACACACGTAGTGTCCTGGCGGGGGATCGCCTGGCACAACGGGTTTTCATCCGAAGGCTCCCCAGGAGGATAGTCCCACGGTTTCCTGGGGCCAGGAGATTGGCCGACCCTCGCAGGACAGATCACATTGTGGTGCCCCTGAGTTGGCGTAAAATTGTATGGGCGCAAAAAGAAAAGGTTCATTGGACCAGCCGCAATGAGTTATTCACGACATCAGGAGGGACTGAGGATGGAATATTAAGCAAGAAGAGCAGACTATGAAGAATCGCAGCGCCACTCCCCATCTCGACCTTCATACTGAATACACACTCGCAGGGTGTGTTCGCCAGCTGGGCGCCCTTCCAGACAATGAGTAACGAGGGACAAGGGATGGCCGGCGCCGCCACGGCGGCACTCCACGGAGGACACGATAACAGGGGGCGGTAACCACAGGTAGGCTTACGATTGGTCGCGCGGTACGACGTCACCCCGGCCCTTTGAAGTTAAGGGAATAAAAAGAGTATCCCGGGATGATTATCGGACTCTTGTCTTCAACCTCTGGGCCGCCAAGGCCCACTCCCTGCCGCCCTGCCTCCTCGAGCCGCTCGCAGCATCCGTGTGATGCCAGCGAGTGCTGCTACGAGGCAGTGATAGGAAAAGTTTTCTCTCGTCCTTCTCCCTCCGACTCTCACAGCGTCCATGTGACGCCGTGAGTACAGCTTCGAGGTACGTGGTAGGACGTGTGAGTGACTGAGCACTTAGGCAGCAGTAGGCTCGGCTCTTCTCGCAAAATATTCCTCCAGGGAGTGTGTATTTGTGCCGCGAATAAAAGATAGCACAGAGCATTAGTGTGGTGTCTGTGATTTGTGTGTAGAGCGACTGCGGAGCCGCGACACGGGCGCGCCGTGAGGTAATCGCTCGCGGGTGTGGACGTACCGCTGTGCGCCGCGTTAGCGTTGGCTGTGGTGTGTTAGGAAATAATCGCCCGCAGGTGCGAGGGCGTTCGCGCCCCTGTGTTAACGATAGCTGCGGTGTGCACGGACGCTCGTTGAGGTAATCGCTCGCAGGTGGGGAGCGCGAGCGTGCTGCTGGAGGCTGGGTTCGCGATAGCTGTGGTGCGCGCGGGTGTGTGGGGTAACTCCGTGCGGCCGTGAGCCAGCAGTGTGAACATGTCTCTCAGAGCGGGCGCGAGCGCGGGGGTTCCGCTCGTTTGGTCGGCGGGGGCCCGGCGAGAGCCGGTCGACGCGGTGGAAGAGGGAGCGGAAGGGGCGGATGTCGCGCCCCACCTGCCTCGCGCGGGCGGTGGGGTGGACGTCGGTCCCCACAACTGCCTCCAACTTCCCAGTAGCAGCAGCTTCCATCACGAGCCTCCACCATGGAGGCCGATCTTGACACCGGTTGACGCCAGGCACACGTTGGGCAAATCTTCGATCGGGGCGATCTCGTCGGGTGTCCGATTGCGTCGCTCCGTCGCAGCCGCCACGTGGACGTCAACGTGGGTGTCCACGTGGACGTCAACGTGGGTGTCCACGTGGACGTCAACGTGGGTGTCCACGTGGACGTCAACGTGGGTGTCCACGTGGACGTCAACGTGGGTGTCCACGTGGACGTCAACGTGGGTGTCCACGTGGACGTCAACGTGGGTGTCCACGTGGACGTCAACGTGGGTGTCCACGTGGACGTCAACGTGGGTGTCCACGTGGACGTCAACGTGGGTGTCCACGTGGACGTCAACGTGGGTGTCCACGTGGACGTCAACGTGGGTGTCCACGTGGACGTCAACGTGGGTGTCCACGTGGACGTCAACGTGGGTGTCAACGTGGGTGTCCACGTGGACGTCAACGTGGGTGTCCACGTGGACGTCAACGTGGGTGTCCACGTGTGGGGTAACTCCGTGCGGCCGTGAGCCAGCAGTGTGAACATGTCTCTCAGAGCGGGCGCGAGCGCGGGGGTTCCGCTCGTTTGGTCGGCGGGGGCCCGGCGAGAGCCGGTCGACGCGGTGGAAGAGGGAGCGGAAGGGGCGGATGTCGCGCCCCACCTGCCTCGCGAGGGCGGTGGGGTGGACGTCGGTCCCCACAACTGCCTCCAACTTCCCAGTAGCAGCAGCTTCCATCACGAGCCTCCACCATGGAGGCCGATCTTGACACCGGTTGACGCCAGGCACACGTTGGGCAAATCTTCGATCGGGGCGATCTCGTCGGGTGTCCGATTGCGTCGCTCCGTCGCAGCCGCCACGTGGACGTCAACGTGGGTGTCCACGTGGACGTCAACGTGGGTGTCCACGTGGACGTCAACGTGGGTGTCCACGTGGACGTCCACATGGGTGATCACGTGAGCACCCACGTGGACGTCCACGTGGGTGATCACGCGCGCCTGCGCACTTAACAAAACGCGTTTTCCATCTTCGCGTTTCTTGGCAATCGAGGCGACCCGTAGAGCCGACTACGGCAAGCGTCGCGGCTCAATTTTTGTTTCGCGTTTATAAAATCTCATTTTAAAGGTACCACGTTTTGGGGCAGCGGTTATACTAGAACGCTTACTTCACGACGAATATCTACGGTTGCCATCGCAGTTATAATTGCACTACTCATTACGCCGTACCCATATAACTGCTTTTGTGTTTGGTGTTGTTGAATTGAGCCGCTCTCTCGCTGCTGGTGGTGGCGTGCGGGGAGGCGGTGCTGGTGGGGGAGAGACTCACGGCGGATGCCTGCACCGCTGCTGCTGCTGCATCGACTACCGCTGGTGCCTCTGCTGCGTCGAGGCGTGCGACCCGCCTGGTCGAGGCTCCTCGCAATGGCGAGCGCTGACGCGACACGCGGAGCGGGGCCGGGGTCGGGGCCCTGGAGGGTTCTGCTGACCCGCAGAATCCCCGACTCCGGGGTCGGGGCCCTGGAGGCGAGCGGAGAGTGAGTGGGGGCACAGTCACGCCGAACCCACACACACTGTACACACACACACACACTGTACACACACACACTGTACACATACACACTGTACACACAGTGAGACACGCACACAGTGAGTGGGGGCACAGCCACGCCGAACCCTCACACACTGTACCCACACACTGTACACGGTGAGACACACACGGTGAGACACACACGGTGAGACACACACACACACGGTGAGACACACACGGTGAGACAAAGATCCCCCGTATAGCCTTAACAGACTGTAGGGGCAAGTGCTGTTAGCGAGCACCTATGAAGGCCAGAACGGTACACGAGGGGGTGGGTGGCCAGCACCACGCCCGACCGCCTTTGTCTCCCCAGTGGCGATGTTTACACACCGCACCAGGTACTCATTTAAGGCTGAGTCGACCTAGGGGAGGCCCAGGACCGGTTCAGATAATCGTCACTGGTGTTGGCCGTGAGCGGGAATCGAACCCGGGTCGCCAGGTTCATAGCGCAGCGCGCTAACCGCTACACTACGGTGAGACACACACGGTGAGACACACACGGTGATCCCACACACGGTGATCCCACACACGGTGATCCCACACACGGTGATTGATTCCACACACACCCACACACACTGTACCCACACACGCACACTGATTCCACACACGCACACTGTACCCACACACGCACACTGTACCCACACACGCACACTGTACCCACACACGCACACTGTACCCACACACGCACACTGTACCCACACACACACACTGATCCTACACACACACGCCGAGCGCCCACACACAACAACAACAACCGGTATTCGGCACTAAGTGGCGGTGACGTCACCACGGCGCTTGTGCCAGGCTAGGTGCACGTTGAGGTGCACGTTGAGGCCACGTGAAGTGTCGAACGCCCGTTGGTAGCAGGTCACGGGGCAGACCCAGCAGGTGCCACGGGTAGACTGAGACGAGTGGCTGATGCACCACCTGTGCCCTCTACTGTGATAACTTGCTGTGCTTTAGCCACCCGGTGCTCCGCTCGTTGTTGTGAGCGTCGCTCCTCCGCCCTCCGTTGTTGTTGGAGGGCGACTGCCTCCAACTGCTCAGTAGCGTCCTTCACGAGCCTCCTCCACTGAGGCCGATCTTGACACCGCTGGTGCCAGTCATCGGCAAGTCCACTCAGCTCCACGTCCTCCTGTACCACATCACTCCATCTCTTCTCTAGCCCGAACAAAGCTGATTGGGCATGCGGTGGCTGGGCATGCAGGCTACATGACCCAGCCAACGCAGCCTTATCTGCCGGAGGAGCTCACCGATGGGACTTTGCCCAGATCTTTCAAGGATTTGTGAGATCCTCACACAATCCAGCCTGGTTAAACCCAGGATGGATCTAGGCAGGACAGCCTAAATGTTTCTACCGGCTAAGATGTTCCATTAGGGGGGTCCACGTTTCACAAGCATAGAGAAGGGATGTAATGACTGGCCGAGAAGACCTGAAGCTTCGTGCGGAGTGACAGTCCAGGTAGCTTCCTCACAGCGTTACACAACCGATAAAAATATAATGCCACTCGACTGATTCGGAGTGAGATCTCTGCTGTCAAACTGGAGCCGGTCATGAGCATACTGCCCACAGTGCCCAGGTATGGGAGACTTTCCACTCTTTCCACAACTGCCCCATTACCAATTGGGAGTTGTGGGTGTGGAGTGTCAAATGGTACAAAATTTCCAGGCAGGTGCTTAGTTTTGGTGGTTCTTATGGTAAGGCCCCACCTCTTCGCGGCACGCGCCAGGTTCAGCAGCAGCGCCTCCTCCTCTAAGCAGCAATTACCAGGTCATCGGCATACATAACATGGTTGACCAATAGGGAGCCATCCCTTGACCGCACCCAGGCATCGATCAGCCTCCCATTGTATCTGTACCAGATGGAAATTCCTCCGGTACAGCCATCGAAGGCTTCACGAACTGTGTGGTCGAAATAGATGTTAGATAATGTGGGAGCCAGAGGACATCCCTGTCTCACCCCAAGGTGTACAAGGAATGACTCCGACTCCCGGCCACGTAGTTTTACCCGCGCCCACTCACCATTATGAAGGTCCTTACTGATCGTGAGCAGAGAGTCAGGGACTCCGAAAGCACGAAGAACAACCCGGAGCCCAGGCGTACTGATGAAATCATAGGCCTTGACCAGGTCAATAAAGCAGAGATATAGATCTTGTTGGAATTCCCTATACCTCTGCTGTAGCAGACGGACGGAAAATATGGCATCTGTGCAGGACCGCCCTTTCCCGAAACCTTAGTGTGCCTGGCAAGGCGATGTTGAATATTCCTTTCCAGGACCTTTCCCGGCACACTGAGGAGTGAAATGCCCCTGTAGTTGTTACAGTCTGTGTGGTCCCCCTTCTTAAAGAGGGGGACCACCAGGGCATCCTTCTAATCCTGCGGAACCTGTCCAGTGGTCCAACTGTTATGATGTCATGTAGGGCAATCTGTGCACAACCCCTCAGCATTTCGCTTCGGAGATCATCTCTGCCCAGTGCCTTTCCTGCTCTCAGACTCTGGATCGCCTTTACTACTTCCTCAACAAATGGCACATCAGCGAGCCACTCACAGGGGGTGACTTCTTCCAATATTTGAGGCACCACAGCCTCAGCAGGGTCATCCCCACTTTGTCCCACGATGTTTTGCAGGCTGAGAGATGTCCCCTTTCCCAGGACCTCATATAAATGTTCAGAAAATCTGCAAACCTGTTCCTGGCGGTCGGAGATTGGATCACCTTTCTTACCCCTAATGATGGTGATAGGTGTGGCGTTGCAAGTTACTCCATCTCCCCAGCAACCCGCGACCACCACCCATCCTTGCAGTGTATCACGGCTCTCCGAACCTCCTTGCAAAAGCTGCGGTAAGCCTCCTCATTCTCTGACGTGGGATGCTGTAGACGATGAGAGTGGGCCTGTCGCTTTTTCTCAGCCAGCCTGAACACCTCTGTTAGCCAGGGTCTCTGGGGAGGTCTGGACCGTGTACCCAATGCAGCCATTGCAGCTACATGAGCCACAGTCCTAAACCTCGCCCATTTCCCCTCGACATCAGGAGGAATGGGGGACGATGCCAACCCCAGCCGTAAGGGATGATGAATTTCTCATTTGCAACTTTCATCAGCTAGCTGAGACCAGGCCACAATGGGTTTGAATGGGGTCCTGGGTGTACACCCACCATCGGAGTGGAAGAATGGCAGGTGTATCTTACAGATGACAAGTCGATGGTCAGTGGGCAGGTCAGCTCCAGTGTAGCTCCTGGTGTCAAGGACATGGGCCCACATCCGCTGTTCCGTCACTATGTAGTCCAGCAGATGTTCTTGCTTGGACCCGGATGTGCCGATGCCGGAACAACGTGTTGGTCATTACAAGCCCATGGGCTGCACAAAAGTCTAGCAGCCTTCTACCGTTGTTATTGAGCTGATCTGGTTCATGCCTTCCAATCACTCCAGACCAGGTGCCAGCATCATGACCATCTAAGGCATTAAAGTCACCCAACAAGATGACTCTATCCCGAGGGGCCTCTATAGCTAGCACCTGTGACAGGAGGTCATAGAAAGCATCTGACTCATCGGCCTTGCCTGCATTCCTCCACGGATGTTCGTCTTCGGTGGGGGCATAAGTAACCACAACTACCACTCCTCGCCTCTGGTTAATGGGAAGGCGAGTCCAAAGTAGCCTGGGGCTTACAGCTTCCCACACCTCACCGCCATGCTCCCACGCTCCCTTCATTCTTTTGTTCAGAAGAAGAGCCACTTCATGTTGTTTGGCAGTCTCCTGCCTCGAGTAGAGGACTGTCCACCCCTCATGGTGGCAGGAGCCAGAGTCAGTCCACCGGACCTCCTGAATACCACAGAGATCCAGGCTGTACCGGTCCAGCTCCTGACAGAGGAGTGGCAGCCTCTCCTCCACAGTAAGTGTTGGAACATTCCACGTGGCCACCCGCAGTTTTATTTTGCGGTTTCGTGTTAATTAATTAAAGGTGGAGGGGTTACCAGCCCTTCACACTCATCCAGAGCCCCCTTTGGCCTCTGTGGTGGCTACAAACGCCATGAGGGGAATGGCCAATCAAAATTTGCCCTCCCATCCATGGCACTGCTCACCACAGCGTTACCGTCCGTCACCAACGAGGAGGTAGGGGGTTGTTTTGCCGGACACACACACGCAGACACACAGCCGAGCCCACACACACAAACACGCGGGACGGACACCACCACGATTGACTGTACCGTGTTTTTCGGATTATAATAACCCCCCCCACCACCCCTTCAGTTATTTAAAGTACGAGTTGGGGGGGAGCGTATTATAGAATAATGTACAGCCATCTGGTATGTGTCTGTGTGTTCCTAATGCCCATAATACAGGGGTTTTTTGGGGGTTAGATATAACAGGACCCTGCGGGGTGGGCTGATAGGAATAATACTTAGTACCGGTACAGGGATATCGACCGGGTATAGAGGAGTTAAAGAAAAAATTACTGTATTCTAGTGTAACGTTAATTAAAAGTGTTTGTTTTGACAAGAAACGCTGTGAGATTTAAAGACCCCCCAACACCACCCTCAACACCACCCCTCCCACCAGCCCTCACCACCCCCCACCACCACCCCCCATCACCACCACCTTCTGCACTAGGCCTCGCGAAGCCTGCCGCACTAGGCCTCGCGCCGTGCTTTTCGTGCACAAATAAGGCGATTAAATGTATCTCGTCTCTGTTAATAAATGTTTCTTGTCTCTGTGTTAAAAAAACGTGCTGCGTTTCAGTAAAGTAATTTTTTTTTAAAGTGCTGCGTTTCAGTAAAGTAATTTTGAAGCGAAGTTGAAAGTTTTGCCGTGATGCGCCGGAAGCGACGGCCATCTTGTTTAATTCACAGATCGCAGGGGGAGCGGGCGGCCATCTTGTCGGACAGGGTCATGCCAAGTGTTTGCAGTAGAGGGCGATGTTGATACACGGACGGACGGACGGACGGACACATTAATCTATTGGTGGTCTGGTCCACTTCGTTCCTACCAGTATAAATGTGTCGTTAAACCCGCCACCACCCGACACAGCCAACTAGTAAGGGTTGTCACGTAAACAGAACGTGCCAATTCATTACTAGTACAGCACACCGGTGTGTTGGAGAACAAAGCAACAACATTTACAATCTCTGTACGACGTTTCGCCAGTAATTACAACAAGCTTCATCATAATGTATGTGTGTGTGTTTGTTGATAGTGCGTGTGTGTGACCAGATTTTGTGTAACTATTGACATACAATTCATAGGCGGCACGCGTTTGGGGTGTGTCTTACTTTCCCGCGTGTCGGCCCCTCCGAGTTACAGCAAAGTCTCGCGGAGAACCGCACAACTACCAACGCAAATTCCCCGACCCTAAATTACCGTCAAATACAGAGCAGTTACCGCAAAGTACCGCAATCGACTGAAAAGTGTCGCAAATTGATAGGTAATTAGGGCCAGGGAGGAGCGCCTCATAATCCTGAGAATTAAGGTATATATATATACACACACGCACACACACATACCTGTCAACCCCTTGTCAGTGCCCTACCTTATTACAGACCAATTCAGACCGCATTGGTCACCACGTGCCCTTATACATCTCAACGTTCATCCTACAAAGTCCCATCACAAGGAGAGAAACACAAACAAATAGACAAAAAACATATTTTTTTGTCCCCTTATTGCTACGGCTGTACGCCGTATGGACCTGAAAACTCAATTTCCCTGTACAAGAATACGGGTTAAACCGTATGGGTTCACACGGTATGCGCACGTGGTGGCCACCAGCCCTGCAGTGTCAAGCATCATGTCAGGAGATGCGTGACAGCAGCTGCCGTGGTGGCGTGGATGTCGCCGGTGCTTGTGGCGATTGCTCCGAAATAGCGGCGCTTGCAGCCACCACTCGGTAGCAGCCAGCCCTGTTGAACATCCCGAGATGCTAGCGCACGACAGCTTCCCCCAACCCAAGCCATAATAACACTGTTCCTAATTGTATTCTAAACCCTATCCATGACTCAAGCCCTGGCTCTAATCATTCATTGCCTTTTGTCACAAACGGGAGGCAGATGTCCTTCCATCTGAATCGCAAATTGACGCTAAACTCTCGGTTTTTTGCAATCACTTCACTTGTAATTGCATTTGAAATGTATTGTCGCCTCTTTCCAGACAGGCACAATGGTCACCCATATATCTGTTTGATGCTTTTGTAACTTAATTCGTTATTGTTCTGTCATCACCCTGGGAATAATCTTCCTGAGCCGCCTTGCACTGCAGGACGTTTATTATTTGGCATTGATTGTGTGGGCATGTGTGCAGTGTTTTGGATTTCTCGTGTAACACGGTTGTTTTTGTTCCAATTACTTTTTGCTTCGGTGCTGCACGTTATTTTCTTTGTGTCTGCTCCTGTCATTGTGGCCCAGATCGCGCTGGCAAATGAGACTCTATTTTGTGGTCTATTGCGCTCTGAACAGTTAAACCAAATCAACTTTAAACTGTACCCCAAGCTTATCTCTACAGCAACATCCATAAATCCAACTTTAAATTAACCTTATCGATATTTCTAACCTTATTCATAACCTCTTAAGTCGATCCCTAGCTGTACTCATCTTCCTCATATTATCCGTGATCCCGGCCCCTAAGGCTGTCCTTATTTCCCATACGTGGTTTTGTCTGCTACCCATGAGCATGCCCATGAGACACCCTTCTGCTACCCATCACCGATTCTGATTGGTGGCTTCAGTTTTTTCTCGACCGTGCGTGCTGCCACGTAGAGGCCTTAGAGCAGAAGTTGCTGCTGCATTGGATCTCGGGCAAAATAGTGAAACTCGCCAACCCACTGGGCTGTGAGGTGGCCAAGAGGTGGTGGCTACAGCAAGTGGATTAATGGACTTGTCTGTGCGCACCTTTTGAGTGTTGTATTGGAAACTGTTTTTTTTCAGAATCGGTCTAATTTGGTTGTATACTATGCCCAAGCAAATTGCTAATTGGAGGTGTGGGGGAAGGACAACAAACTAAACACAAAAATCAGTTCTAAAGAAGTGAGGTTTCAATCTAGATTATTTAAAAGTGCATAGTTCTAAAGAAGTGAGGTTTCAATCTAGATGATTTAAAAGTGCATAGTTCAACAGAAGTGAGGTTTCAATCTAGATGATTTAAAAGTGCATAACTCCATTGGCTTCCTAATATCGGAAAGAAGAGCGTTCCAGGTGGGCGCAGATGCGCATCTGAATTCGCTCGATGCAGTGACCGTCACTGCTACTTCCTCTTACACATCTTTTTCTATCATATGGAAAGGTTACATTTTCAACATATATGTAGATTTCGAGGTTTTATATATATGGGAGAAAGACAGCAATCTTAACACGGTGCTTGTGTTAATCGATCTCTTTCAATCTGAGCAATGATGCACAGTAAGCAGCACAGGATATCAGCTGACTACCGGACATCGACCCAGGATAATAATAACATTATATCTGATTATTCTTGATGTGAAGCTTTCGTGACTGCAGGAATGCATACTCTTTGGTTCTTTCGTGACTTTACCGAAAGAACCAAAGAGTATATCTGATTATGTTAATGATTGCCCCCACCATTCAAGTGTCTGAAATGTACTGGAACTGGGCCCTCGGTGTTGCCCGGCAGGTGCGAGGTGCAGCAGTGGGACAGCGACGACCAGATCCCGCAGGAGGAGCTCCTCCGCCGGGTGCCAGGAGTCCACGGCCTCTACTGCCTGCTCACCGACCGCGTCGACGCTGCCGTGCTGGACGCCGCCGGTAACACAGCACCGCCCGCCCCACGGAGATTGGGGCGCCACGGTGGCTAGGAGATGTTAACTACCTCACCTGGTATACGGGAGGTCGTGGGTTCTATCCCGACCCTGACGCTTCTATATTTGGAGTTTGCGTGTTCTCCCCGTGGTCACGTGGATTTTTCTCCGGGTCCTCCGTTTTTTTCCTCCACATTTCGAATCAACATCGTGCGTTTAGAGCCTTTCGCTGCTATAAATTGCCACGCAATAAGCCACTTCGTTGAGCTATTCTTTCTGACCAGGTCGCTTCTGACAATGATCTATGTAGCTCGGTGGGCCTTACCTGGTAAAATAAATATAGTTTTTGTTTATAGTTTTATTTCAAATCGAATTGCCGTGTTTGTATGTAGAACTTCAAATCGAATTGCCGTGTTTGTATGTAGAACTTCAAATCGAATTGCCGTGTTTGTATGTTGAACTTCTTTCGCACCTTACATAGCCAACCGTGCTCATCTTAGGTACGGGGAGGAAGGACAACAAACTAAACACAAAAAGCCGTTCTAAAGAGATGAGTTTGCAATCTAGATTTAAAAGTACATTGATAAATGGCTAACCATCGAAAAAAGACGGTTATTACATCGTGCACTTTCAGATGCACTTTTGCGGCCGCCTGGAACACTTTTCCTTCCGATATTAGGAAGCCATTGTAGCTATACACTTTAAAATCCAGATTGAAAATGTATTTCTTTAGAACTGCTTGTTTGTGTTTAGTTTGTTGTCGTTCCCCCGCACCTCCGATTGGCTAGTGTACAGTGCGAATGAAGTTCAACATACATGCGTACGGTTGTGAGGATTGTTTTTCAACTCACCGGTGAGCTAAACGAATTAGAGAATTAGAAGATTGTACATGTGAAAAATCATTGGGCTGTGTCAGGTGGTGGACAGTTTCTAATGGCACAGGCATCTGTTATGAATCAGTACATTTGGAATACACACGATCCCAAAGGCGCTACATTTCACAGACGAGCATAGTCTGAGAGTAGTTTCACAGTTGGAGGTAATGCTGCTATGTGGCTTTCTACCCAGTGATGTAATTTGCTAATAATTAGCAAACCTTGGCGGTGGCACCGGCACACATGGCCGATAACGATGACGATATTCCTCGATGATATTTTAGTGGTGTTATCGGACTGACGCGGCATCTCTACCAATGCAATAACTGGCAGTAGAGTGCTGTCGTTTGCAATAAACGATACTGAAAAAAAACACTTGTGGTGTCTACCCAGTGGATTTGTTGTGCTGAAACCAGATGGTGCTGCAGAGGGAGGTTCTGTAATGCAAACATAATTGAATGAAAGTCCTCACTTAAAGTTTGGATAAATTGTAATTTTCTTCTGCCAGGCACGGTGGCAGAAATCTAAAATGCATTGCTTTGGAAGAGTGTTTAGTGGATCAGGAGAGGTTGTGGTGGCTCGACTTGACTACTGTGCCACCATTGTCATGCTAACTGTCTTTACGTGAAAATGTGCGCGTTTTGACTTGTTTTTAAAATAATATTTTTATTATTACGCAAACTATACTGGGCTTTGGTGTGGCCATTACATCCTGTGCAGTTCCAAAAATTAGGTCGAACAATCAAAAATCATCCCAGTAATATGTAGGGATGTCATTTTGGAGGTAATTTTTTCTAGTTTTTATAACACACCTAAACCACTGCACCACCTCCAAAAGATTTTCACTGGCCTCATGTCTTGTAACCGAAAGGTACTGTACTGTACACGTAGAGCCCTGTGTGTCAGTACACTGCTGGATGGCAGCTTCCCCACTGTGGGTTGTGGGAGTTATTTTGACCATACTTCACCATGCTGGTCACTTCAGTCATAGTTATGGGAGCATAGAATCACAGGGCAATTATGCTTCACTGCCACCGGCTGCCAACCACTTAGCACAGCCTCGTCTATAACAACCCGGCATGCGTAGTGTCGCCCATGTAAGCAATGTGCAGGCTCACACCTGCTTAGATTCCGAGATCTGATGAGGTCAGGTGCATTCTCGGTAAATTGGTCATCTATAATATGTATAACGATGTTTTTTTCTATCCCATTAGTTTTTTTTAATTTGAATGAAAAGTGAAACACTGCGGGTTGCTGAGCGCGGTTTTCCATTCACGCGAGCAGGCCCAAGCCTCAAGGTGATCAGCACCATGTCGGTGGGGTTCGATCACCTCTCTCTGGACGAGTGCAAGAAGAGGTGAGCTCGGTGACACCGCGCCTCCGTTACCAATCACCTGGCCGGAGGGGCGGCCTGCTGAGTCGGAGGTGTGAGCGCCCAGTCGGTACTTCCTGATATCGTTAATGATCTCGGCCTGGTCTCTAAAAGCTGTGAAATATATAACGAGTTTTCGGTTCACTCTTCCAATTATTTTTTTTTAAATCAAGGGCTGTGGTTAAAAAAAATATATATATATCCTCTTTGTCCATAGAACAGGCTTGGTAGCGGCTTGCTAAATTACATAGAACTCTTCTGGGCACCCAAAACCGAACATTGTGTTGCTGCTATCATATGATTTGAGTCGAAGGATTCTCCCAAATATGTTTGAAAACTTTCACCGAATTTAATCACAATTCTGAATCGTGTCCGTTACAGTGGACACTGAGCTTCCGTCAGGCGCCGCCGCCTCGAATGCCAAGCTCTGCTTTAACCGGTGATGCTCGCCCTGGTGGTCGTATCGCTCGCCACTCCATCGCAACCCTGAATAGGTGACGTTCTATGGGAGGGGAGAATTACGTGCGCCACAGGTTTGCAGGCACGAGCAACCGTGGCTGAAATGCAAACAAATCGTAGCAGTGTCCTCACCACACCGGACACCACGATGCGCGAGAGGGTTAATTTAAGCGAAGGGCAACGGTGTAACGTTGACGGGAGGTGCTTTGTGTGTGCCGACGCTGTTTCGCCACAGGGGCATCCGTGTCGGCTACACCCCCGACGTCCTGACGGACGCCACCGCTGAGCTCACCGTGGGTCTGCTGCTCGCCACGTCGCGGAGGCTGGTGGAGGCTGCGGCCGAGGTCAAGAGGTGAGGCCCAGGGTGACCCTCCCACAACACGTGGGGGGGGGACAATGAGGGCTTTGGCCGGGCACCAGAATCGTAAGCATTGATTTAAACTGATGACTCGATGCATCATTACCTGCGTACTGTCAAGGTGGCGTGGGGGGGGTTCTTAATTGGGGTCTGCGGATCCCTAGGGTTCGGGTAGGTGGATACAAAATATCTCAGAGGGGTTGTCAATAGCAGCTGCACAAAATACTCGAGTCGTAGAGTTATAGCTGGGGGGGGGGGGGCTGCCGTGCTGAAAAGGGTGAACCGCTCTGTTCTCAGGGACTCGGCGATCCATCTTGCAACCCGACACGTCAACTAAGACTTCACACGCGGGCGTCATCGTGCCCCCGCCGTGTCTTTGCACAGGGGTATCTGGTGCATCGTGGCCGAGTGATGCTAATGGATCTCTTATCACGCCGTATCGCTGTAGCGCTGCGGTTGACGCTCGGCAAAGAGGAATAATTCTGCCACCTGCTGCTGCTTGCTGCTGCTGCTGAGAATGTGATCCGTCTGCATTGGTGAAATGGCCTGACCAGTCGCTCGATGCTACCTGTGCACACTTGAAGCAACGGAAAACTAGGGTGCACAACTGCTGCATTTGCAGCCAAGTAGCATGTTTCCCTGATGCAAGAGCAGCTTCAGACTGGATGGTTGAGCTGCAGATTGAATAGCGGAGGATGTATTCATATACAGTGAACAGAACTGGGTGGTGGTATGGTTATGCATGCCAGTAATTCAGCACTGTGGAGGCGAGGGTTGGTGAATTGCACACATTTTTCAAAAACTCCCTTCCCGGGCGAGTCGAGGTGCCATATCCTGGCTCGCCAGGAGAAGGTGGCACAGCAAAGTGTGGACTAATATCGTCTGTGTCCCTTCTCTAGAGCAGAGAGTGTTCCCCTCTCACTGGCGTGGGCTTTCTTCAGGCGCACCAGTTTCATTCCACTTATATATAAACACTCAATAATTGGCCGATAACGCCTTAATATAAAGAGAACTGCAGAGCTTTGGCAATTGTTGGTGCCAGCTCAATGCCTGGCTGCTTTCTAGCTGAGCTGTGGTTCCACAGAGTTTGTGAGATGCAGTTTAACACGTTGGGTTTCGCGACCAATATCATCCATAATAGAGGTTTTTTTGGTTAAATCGCGTAAATATATAAATGTGTCATTAAACCTGCCACCACCCGACACAGCCAACCAGTAAGGGTTGTCACGTAAACGGAACATGCCAATTCGTCACTAGTACAGCACACCGGTTGTGTGTTGGAGAGCCAAGCCACGACATTTACAATCTGAGTACGACGTTCCGTCAGTAATTACAACTAACGAGTTTTCCCATTTGCCTTTGAGTTTGCGGGTCGCGGATTTGCCGATTGCGACTATTTTCAAGAACGTAAGCCCCGCGATGGGCAAGGGTTTGCTGTATTCGAACTGTTGATTGTAAGTTGATGCTTAATAGAGCATCTTGCGAGTTTTAATTACCTGCTACTAGCAGTTTATTTAATACGATTTCTCTAACTTGTATGTATAATTTACAGTCGTGTATCAATCCGAAACTGGCTGAAGGCCGTGTTGGTCATGTGGACTGACCATATTCACCACATGGGAGAGTGCTCGTCGGTGGAGAGGGAAGCCCAGGACAGGTTCAGATATCACTCGCCGCTGACGTTCGCTGCGGTGGCCAGAAATCGAACTCAAGATTGGCAGGTCCATGGCGCAGTGCGCTAAACATTTTGGCACTGCTACACCCAAGATCAAATAACTATTTACAATTCTTGAATGTGACACATACAGGCAGTCCTCGTGTTGCTGAAGACCCGACTTACGGAAATCCGACTTTACGGAAATGCTTCCATAAATCGTGTAAACAAAAATGTTCAGCATGCGGAAATGTTTGCGTTTGTTACGCAAGCGCAAATGGCGCAGCACGGTGAGATCGCGGATGAACACCGCGGAGCGAGATGTCAGGTGGCTCACCTTGCACACCTCACTCCACCAAACGCCGCCTTCACGAAGCCCGAGCTGCACTAGGATTAAGGAATTTTTCGTAGCGTTATGTAATTATTTTCCTTTTGTATGATACCGAGAGAAAACGAACTAGTAATCGGGTAGGGGAGGCGCAACTATTTCCGGCTGTGGGATTTTATCTTCATTTTGGGGGGAAATGTTTCAGTTTCCGACATACGGAAAATTCGGGTTATGGATCATTCTGGAGAACCTAACCCTTCTGTAACCTGGGGACTGCCTGGACAGAATAATGTGGCTTAATGCTCCTTAGATTAATAAAGTGAAAGCCCATTTAAGATGTGTTATCAAATCATACGCCTTTGATTAGCTCGGTTGGCTACGTACGGTACGAAACAAGTTCAACACACATACATCTGACCATATTCAGTTTTGGCAAATATCAACGTGATATTATTTGTCAATTATAACCTATTTTTACAATCTGTTTGTGATAATATTCGGTTCTGTGATACGGGCACGAAGTGGGAATAGTCTGGTGCGTGTCACACCGCAGGCTGTGTTAACAAACACTTTGTAGATTACTCTGAATTTTGATAATTCGTTCCATGCATTACTGGACAGCTGCAGGAATTTGACCTTGGACGTCAATGCAAACTGACTCGGTGGGGAAGCACACTGGCTTCAGTGCTATTGAGAAACAAATTTGACAAACATGCCAAAACTCGGTGTCTCCGTGTGCACAAACGAGCGATGGGCAGTGCCAAATGCGCAGAATTTGTAATGTGCGCAGTTCATGTTTACCAACCCCCCTCCTCCCATTCTCGAGCCCCCCACCCCCCCCCCCCGTAGTGAGAGAGAATTATTCGGAGGCATGGCAAACCACCGACGCATGAGAGAGCAGTCAGAATCTGCGTGCGCCAATGATCGTCCAAGCTCTATGGTCCTATAATGGAATGGTTGGTAAGCTCATATCAGTCGGAGTCCCAGAATCGGTTGATTATATGTTGCGTTCCACAGAGAGACGTATATTAAGTTCAGCACTTCAATAGCAGGGATGATGGTCGATAGTCGATGGTCGAGACGAATGAAAGAGTGGCAGCCAACGAATCCGAATTAGAATATTTATATGGAGGAATCCGATGAGCTATGAAGCTCTTTTTCACAGATGTTCAGTAGGAGGGAACATGCTCTTAACCACGGAGATGGAGCAATAAAATTAGCCATATGGATTGTTCCATTGCAGGACTGCAAAAATGGTGTCAGATTGAGGAGGCCTTCATCTGGCAGTAAATTGATCATGGCTGATAACGACAGTGATGATTTTTTGTGTTTACTTTGTTGTCCTTCTGCACCTCCGATTAGCACTGTTGGCTATGTACGGTGTGAAAGAAGTTCAACATACATAATGGTGGCAGCCTCTTCACAAGAAAACCACTGCTAACTCGTCACAAAGTGGTACCCAATACATCAGTCCCACGAGGGTGATGAGCTGAGTCAACCCCTTGATCTTGATTTAAAATCCAATCATGATTTGAGCTGCCTGCTCTAACAGGGCTATACTACTACTACTACTACCCTGCTGGATACAGGTGCAAGTGTAATAGCTAATTTATGAGCAAGACAATATGTCACGTAGGTGTAATATCGATGAATCTCGCGCGGCAAGCACAGTGCTTTGGCAGATAAGCGCTGGAACAAACGCAGAAGCGGTGTTGCCGGAGACAGGTCGTTTTGAAAGCGCTTAGTGGAAGCGGAATGTTTGACGAGTTAAACCCCGTGGCGGCGGTGTAAATAAATACGCGGCAGCGGCACAGCCCCTCTCAGTGGTGGGGTGTAACTCAATCCTACGGCTCTCCGCTGCGATCTCGGGTCGTGCCGCGTTTTGTTCGGCACGTTGTCCGACGTTTCGCTCCACGTGCTTGGGAGCAAAATGCCTTGACTCCCCCCCCGCCCCCACCCCGCCCCCGGGTTCCTGACGATGTTTGCCGGCATGCAAAGCGAAACGCCCGGGCATCACGGCCGGGCCCAAAGATAGCGCGTCAGTACGACCCCTTGAATACTGCGGAGGGCTGGACAGCAGCGCGTCCGTGAAGACCCACACAGTGGCACGTAACTCTGTAACTCAATCCTCCTGCCCCCCCCCCTCCACCGCACCCCCCACCCCCCGTGCCACCCCCCGTGCCACCCCCTTCCCACCCCCTTTTCCCAGTGGAGGATGGGGCACGTGGAAGCCCATGTGGATGTGTGGCCAGGGTCTGAGTGGCAGCACTGTGGGTGTGGTGGGGCTGGGCCGCATTGGTAAGACTTTCGTTTCCCCCCCCCCCCGTGCCCTTTCCCCCGTGCCCTGCCGTTTATTGGGTCCAGATGAAGGTTGTAATTTGGCCCCAAATCCACGCGTGGTGGCACTCAACTTTGACCTGCATTGGGGTTTGGGGGGAGGGGGGGTTGGTGGATTAGGAGGGTAGTTCAGGTCATCGCTGTTACACGTGAGGCACCCACCTGCTGTGTTAGGAGGGGAGCCTTGCTGATTCCAGCGCAAGAAGTAGGTTGTATATGTATGTTGAACTTCTTTTACACCGTCCGTAACCAACCGTGCTAATCGGAGGTGCGGGGGAAGGACCTCAGCCCATGTTCCTAAAGTGAGGGTTACTTTTATTGGAGGTCAACAGCAGTTTGGGAATATTGGCCCCCCAGCATAGAACGGTAGATTTTTCTCTGCAGACACAAGGTTGTCAAGATCGATGACCAGTTCATTCTTGTGTACTTCAGTTTCCTCCCGCGTTAAACAGTCCGTATGCTTGCACTTCTTAATTAAGCCGATTACTTTTATCAATTGCATGCCATTAAATGTACTTCTATGCGCAACGCTGGCTGTTGACCCTCGAAAGCTCGGATTGAACGAGGCTCGGATTAAACCCACAAACAGAGCGGCCCCGGTGGCCATTTGTTGCCTTGTGCGTCGTCGTGAACATCGCAAACCCCCCTCTCGTGTCTCCCCCCCTCCCTCCCCCCCCCCGCGTCGTCCCAGGGGTGGCGGTGTGCGAGCGTCTCAAGCCGTTCGGCGTGCGGCGAGTGCTGTACACGGGACGCAACCCAAAGCCGGACGTGGAGCAGAGGCTGGGCGCTCAGTTCTGTGAGGATCAAACATTCATTTCCGGATTGCAGTTGTAGTACGTCGCAGCAGGACACAATTCCAAAGTGGCCCGGCTAGCCGCAAATCCACGGACATCGATGCAGAAGTTGGGACTGCTACCACGCACGTAGTAGCGCCGTAATGGCGAGATGTTAACTACTTCGCCCGGTATACAGGAGGTCGTGGGTTCGATCTCAACTCTGACGCCTGCTGTATATTTGGAGATTGCGTGTCTCTCTCCGTGGTCGTGTGGACTCTTCTCTGGGTCCTCCGGTTTTCCCCTCCACATTTAGAAACGTGCATTTAGAGTATTTGGCTACTATAAATTTCCACATGATAAGCCACTTTGTTCAGCTATAATTTGTGGCCAGGTAGCGTTTGAAAAAGAACTATATAGCTCAGTGGGCCTTTCCCGGTAATTTTTCTTTTTTATAGTTTAGGCTTTCGCAGTTGTGCTGTGTAGCCCTCCGATGGGTTTGTGGGTCATACCGTATAAATTCAGTTTGTATAGGAGCTCCAGGCATGTGAAGCAAAATCGTCAGACGTCGAGCTGTTATTGCCCCAGCATATGGACCTACCTCATCACGTTCAGATGCCACTCACCTGAGAGACGACACAGCACGTCAGTTTATTCACAGTGCCGAAGCATTCACAGGGAAGCGGCATTACGTCGCGACGGCGTTTGCAGGAGATCCGTCGTCCCCTGCGAGAGCTGAGCGCAGAGCTGTGTGGCACCAAGTGGAGTAAAATCCTGGCAACTTTCTCCACCGCCTGTGGCGGAGAGGAGAACAGTGGCATGTGCAATTGTGTGACTCCGCGTCCTGCCAAGAGATTTCCTGTGGAAGCGGGCCGAAGACGGAATGGAGCAATTTTGCAGCCGTGCGAGATGAGAGGGGCCTAATGAGCTTCGTTGCCTCGCGGTTAGAAGAGCATCTGCCTGGCTTTCTCAAGGCAGATGTGGGTTCTTGTTCCCGGGCCAAGAGCTTAAAACAATTAATCGCCAACTGTTGCTCAGTTCCACTACAAAGGTAAAAAGTTAGAAGTTTTTCTTAATAAACAATCGAGTGGTGTATTGGCCATCTGGGAAGCAAGTTAACGTGAAGCTGCACTCACATTAGTGGCTGGATGGCGCTGCGGTTAGAGTGTTTGACGAACGAGCGGAAAAGATGCAAGTTCAAATCCCGGTCAAGGATCGACTCGGGCCATCATTATTATTATATCTGGATCATTACAGTTCGTGAGAAGTGGAATTTTCGACAGTGGCTCAGGGCTGCACATGGGAGATGAGCTGTTGCTCATTTGTTCAGAGCCATACTGATTTATTTCCAAGTGCAGACACAGAAATGCCTGCAAACTGCAGAAGTGGCTAGTGCTTAAATGCAAACGAACATAAGTACAATTCAAACATGTTAAGTTACATCTTAAAACATACATTTCAACAATCTCAGTTTCCTACTGTGCTTCCACTCTTTAAAGGGTAGTGCTTAATTATGAATCTCCGAGCTGTACTGCGGGTCATCTGATCCACAAGGAATGTGTGTTTGGCTCGATGTGCGATCGCTAATAGATTTAATGACCGGCTACGGTTCAGGCCAATTAAGATGACGCCAAGGAGGGGGGGGGGGAGACCTTGCTTCACTCAACGCACCGGTCTGACCTTTAATCACGGGGCAGTAGAAAGACAGGTAGCTTTTGCCTAATGGCACGGCAACTGACGCCACAACCCCAAAATAGGCTTAATTATTTCCTTTGAATATGCAGCCTTCCGTTTGAGATCCTTCCCCCCCCCCCCCACTCTCTGAGAGCTGCAATACGACCGCCCGAATATTACTCGGCATGCTCCGTTTTTTTTCTTTTCTTCGGGGTTGGAAACTGATTAAGCTGGGGTCAGTTCAATCTCCACGTGCAGGAAATGCTTTGAGAGTTTGCAACGTTGGCGAACACGCCAGCTGCATTTTCACTCGCAGCCCTGGTTTCCCGATACCTGCTGCTGTGATTGTCGTGCACGGATACATTCGGGTTTAAAATCGGGGCTTTCAATCGCACTGCTACTTGACCGGTGTTCCCGATTTGTAGTTCGTGCTGCCTATCCTCTTGTGCATCTCAAAGTCAGTGTCCTCGATATTCCAATGAGCAATGAGGGCTTCTACCCATTTTCCTTGGAGGCCCTTAGCCAGTGATGTAGAATCCACATGCCCCTGGTTGGATGCTAGTCCCTCTGTAATGTGACCACTGTTAACTTCCCACAAGGTCGTTTATAATTGTCTTCAACCCCAGAGCAGTAAACGGGGAAGAAGCAGTGGTGCAGTGGTTTGTGCGCTTCTATATTAATCCAGCGTCCCGAGTTCGATTCCCGCTCATGGCAACACCAATGACGAGTGATCGCTTCACCAAGCTTGGGCCGCCCCTTCCAACATCTGCAGTGATCGATGCTGCATGCGGAGGCCTTCACCCGATATTGGGAAGCCACTGGAGCTATGCACTTTTAAATCTCGATTGAAAACTCATTTCAAACTGATTTTTCTATTTAGTTTGTTGTCCTTCCCTCGCACCTCGAATTAGCACGATTGGTTACGTACGGTGCGAAAGAAGTTCAACTAACATACATCCAGCAGTGGTTTGACAAATGTAAATTCTTATGACGCTAAAAAGTGGTCATAGGCCGACACGTGATCAAGATGTGCGCTCGCATTGCTTTAACCACAGCACCTCCGCCCTGCTGGGTGACTTTAGTTTGCGTCCGACGGGCCTTGATTATTTTCCTTGTTGCCGGACGTGCCGCCGTTGCCGCCACGCGCAGTGCCGCTGCAGGAGCTGCTGCGGGAGGCCGACTTCGTGGTGGTGAGCTGCGCGCTCACGGACGCCACGCGGGGGCTCTTCGGCCGCGAAGCGTTCGCCCGCATGAAACGCTCCGCCGTGTTCATCAACATCAGCCGGTAACTTCCTCCGCTGCCTCCTGATTAACCTTCGAGACAGTTTTCGGGAGGCTTTTCGACCGAGGTTGAAAGTGTTCGTGGCATCTGTCCTTGATTGTAACAGGCGGGCACGATGACGCTCGTAACGATGTATGTCCATTGGCTTTCGTTCGCACCGTACATAGCCAACCGTGCGTGCCAATTTGTATTGGAGCGATGATCCGATAAGCACGAAACCTGAGTGCAAAGTCGCGTTGCCATTAGGCACTTGCCCGCTAAAAAAAACGGCCAAATTGAGCTGTGTCGCCCAAAAACATCAAAATGAACGCCGGCGCTAAAAAGGAGCCGCAAATCCAGTGCCGAAAGAAAAGACATCACGTGACGCGTGGCGTCATCTCGCCGCGTCGTGCGCGGTTTGACGTCGTCTCATTGTGCAGCGTGAAACGTGACGTTACGAGAAATGGCTGAATATTTTCGAGGACAAACACGTTGGAAAACATTACAGAAACCATGCATGTGCATGCCATTCCCTATTTTAACAGTTTTTACCACGCACTTATTGCACGAAAGGGGGGATCTTTTTGACGTAAAATGGTCTTTCACATTCCATTGTTATGCAGCCAAAAATGTACTTTGATAATTCCCCGCACAAGTTTTGAGGCAGTTGTGGCAATTTAGTTATTTGCTTTATGATTCATCGGTGAATATTCTTACTGCGTGCATTCGAGTTCCCCCCCCCCCCCCCAATTCAAACATTATTTTTATGGCTGCTGATTGGGTTAGCCCACTTAAATATATAACTGTGTCATTAAACCCGCCACTACCCGACACAGCCAACTAGTAAGGTTTGTCACGTAAACAGAACGTGGCCAATTTGGTACAAGTACAGCACACCGTTGTGTTGGAGAGCAAAGTCACAACATTTACAATCTGAGTACGACATCTAACCCAAAAAACCTGTAATATGGATGATATTGGTCGCGAAAGACTACTTGTAATACTGGCTCCTTATTCATTACATAGTTTCTCCATTAGACACAACAACAAACCCAAAGCCTCTCTCTGCCCAAACAATCATAGGGCAATTCTTGTCTCCTGTTGGCAATGCTGAGCCAGTGGTGTAAATTCCTCATTCCTGTGGTTGGAGGCAGCAAGTGTCTGTTAAGGCAACCGCTGTCAATGCCCATTACCAAGTGGTAATTTTTTTTTTTTGGCCGCGGATGGATGATGATCGAGTCGACCACAGACCGGGATTTGAACTTGCAGTCAAGTACTTTGACCACAGCGCCACCCGGCCAGGCTTAAACACGAGTGAGTGCTATGCACTAGATACAGAGGCCACTTTCAAATCTCTATTGATGTCATTGTTTTAACTGTGCATATTACACCGCAGGATGGGGAGAGATGGCTAAGACTTGCGGAGCCCTTCATCCAGCAGTGTATTGATCATGCTGATGATGATCGTGCGCGTACAATTTGCACCATTAAAGGCATCCTCCCTTGCGTTTTTGTTTCTAATTAACTTAGCCCTTTAAAAAAATCGCTGAGGAATTTTGATATTTCCAACACGTGTGCTTGGGTTTTTCCCCGCTCTGGCTCCCGCGGAAAGATTTTTGTTTTCGTTCGTCTGCCCCAGGGGCCTCATCGTGAACCAAGATGACCTCTACGATGCCCTGAGGTCGGGGGAGATCGCGGCGGCCGGTCTGGACGTAACCACGCCGGAGCCCCTGCCCACCGACCACCCCCTTCTCAGCCTCAGCAACTGTGGTACGGCGTTCCACCTGTCCACTATAACGGCCATAGCCTAAACATAACATAGACATATATATTATTGTTTTAGATTTTAGGGCCACCGTGTATCTTTTTTATGCTGTGGTCACATCTCTCTTGATTAATCTTGTAATAATATTCTGGAAGGGCTAGACTGCTTGACTATTGGACTATGGCCTACTCTGGGTGAAGCAGTGGTATAGTGGTTAGCACGCTGCGCAATGAAACCCACAGCTCTCCGAGATTGAATCCCAGCCATGTCTAACATCGGTGGTGAGTAATGTCTCCACGGGTTCTGAGCCTCTGCCCCTCCATCAAACCGCACTGTGACCAACGTGGTGAAGTTTGGTCCAACAGCGACCAGGACTGACACAGTGTGCAGGAGGGCTTCTTCATCCAGCATTGGAATTGCGAAGCGCTGTGAAGTTTTATCTCAATTGAGAAAATGCATGACCCGAGCAGGATTAGTTCAGTGCTTTATGTTATTTATTTATTTGTTTCCACTCGTTTACCTGGAAGGCTTCAAGGAGTCTCGGGAATTTTTTTTTTCAGCCGCGTCCTGCCAAGCGCACCCCCCCCCCCTTCTTAGCTGCCCAGAGAACTTTTTAATTCCCAAGTAAATTTTTCGAGGATCTGGCCAGGTAGCACCCGACTCGGCACCGGGTTGCAAGTTCCAGATCCCGATTGGGAGTCCGTAGCGCCTCATCCATCTGGAGCCTCCCCTGCCTACTTCTCACCCCTGCCCTCTCATCTCTGCTTTTTGTGTTTAGTTTATTACCCTTCCCCCCACACCTCCGATTAGCACGGTCTGGCTACGTACTGTTCCGAACGAAGTTCAACATACATACATCCATCCATCTCGCCTTACTCCGTCCACTCTCCCGCTCGAGCAGCCGTCGCTTGCTGTCGAGCCCCGCCCTGGTCACGCTCCGCTCGGAGGAAGGTCGCTCAATCTCCTGCACTGTCGCCATTGCTGGAACTCCCCTCACCCCGCCGTCCGTGCTGTCAACACCCTGCCCCTGTTCCAGTCGAGCCTCAAGATCCCTTCCTGTGTGTCCCTCTGCCCATGACGGACCGCCTCAACCTGTAAACTGACTCTGCCCAATGTCTCTGTATTTGCTTCTCGAGGTGCGGTCGCACTTGGGCACTCAGGAACAAGAAATTGCTCAGTGCAGCCATGGAGACACTTTAACATTTGATTGGTAATCGATGTATCTGGCCAAGTAGTGCTGCAGCAGGATGCTTTGCTTACAGTGGGAAGAAGGTTGCAAGGTTCAAATTCCAGTCATGCATTGATTCAACTTTGGTGTGTAAAATTGAATTATGTGACAAAGTCGCGATGCTCTTATATCTGCAAGTGGCCTCCGCTCAAGTAATGTGGAATTTCCACCGCTGGCTCAGGGCTGCCAATGGAGACGAGCACCGCACAAATACTCATCTGAGAGCGCGGAGACACTTTGAGGTTTGACTTGTGCCCAGGGCACTCGCTCACAGTGGAATGCTTTTTGACTTGATTGAGTACAAGATGAACTCTCCAGGGGATTGCCAGACAAGTAGCGATGGGCGCATCCCGCACTTGCGTGCGCACGTGCACGCGTAGCCACCCACGCGTAGCCACCCACGCGTAGCCACCCACGCGTAGCCACCCACGCGTAGCCACCCACGCGTAGCCACCCACGCGTAGCCACCCACGCGTAGCCACCCACGCGTAGCCACCCACGCGTAGCCACCCACGCGTAGCCACCCACGCGTAGCCACCCACGCGTAGCCACCCACTACCCAATAGGGAGGTCTTCATGACCCCAAATTTGGCCATGGGTCCCACCCCTAAAATCTCCCCGAGGTACAGCCCACTCTTCGTGAGACAGAATGTCCCTGGCATTACCCCAGTGCCAACACGAGCCTCACATGTTTTTGCCCCTTCTTTATAAATGCTGGCTACACCGCCGCGGCGCTCATCACTAATTGGAGAGCGAGGCAGATTTGGTCCGCGCATTGAGAAAATAAACAGTGATGTAGAGCGTCGAATGTCGATAATAACAACGCTTGCATGTGTGTGTGCACACACACGCTCAAGCACACACTGGCGCAGCGGCGGCCGCACTGCGCGATGAACCCGGCGACTTGAGGTCGACTGGTGGCCATGGCTGGCATCAGTGGCGGGTGATATCTGAACTGGTCCTGCATCTCCCCCGGGAGCCTCCCTTGCTTATTTACCCACCAGCACTGACGAGCATGGGAAAAGTATGGTCAAACAACCCCCATCACTGACATAGCAGAGGATGTCCTTCATTTAGCAATGGATTAACGAAGGGCTATAAATTATAAACAAGCTACTATTCTCCATAGCCTAGAAATGCCACAGTGTGGTCGACTGGGTCATGTGGGAGCCGCCATTATGTGTGCTGATCCCGATTTCAACTCTGACCCCTGTAGTGCCCTAATCCCGATTTGAAACTCTGACTCCTGCAGTGATCATGCCGCACATTGGGAGCGCCACGACCGACACGCGGAGCAAGATGGCTGTGATGACCGCGGAGAACCTTCTGGCCGGACTCAGGGGAGAGCCGATGCACGCTGAGCTCACGCTGCCGCTCTAGCCTCGTCGCCGCCGCTCTAGTGTCGTCGCCGCCGCCCGCCCGCCCGCCCGCACGCGGCGACAGCATTCGGGCTTGGCGCTGCTATCTGAGCAGATGCCCGAATCAGTTTAGCGACTGCTGCGTCCACAAATAACCCGATTGTTTGTCCCCGCTAATTACTGATTTCGTCATAGCTCCTCTAGGACAACTAACCCAGCGATTGGCGATGGTCATGCTGCACGGCGGTTAAAGGGACGAGTGGTTTGAGCCGGGAGCAGCACTATGTGAGCGCAACTCCACAATTAATTTCTGGCTTTTTTAATAGATGTGAATACGGAAGAAACTGGGAATCTCTTAGTATAACAGGATCATCAACTTATGCACTTCGAATAACCCGTGCCAAGTAAGCATTTTACATGCTCTGAATATTTCTCATCGCCCTTGCCAAAAATGTTCCCTCGTAATGTCCATCACAATTTCCTTGCTGATGACTCTCAACTGGATGTCCCCATAGACTACACAAACCCAACTTCGCTGTCCACTCTCGCGTTCTGTCATCTCGGATCGGTTCGAAAACTTCCTCCAGAAAAATTTTGCCAAAAACTCGTGTACGCCTCATCATCAGAATCTGAATCTGTATTGATACTGGAGGAATCCGATGAGCTATAAAGCTCCTGTTCACAGATGTTCAGTAGGGGCAGGTCAGAACGTTACAACAACAATACAAAAACACGATGGTGCAAAATATAGGGAAAGGTAAATAAATTACTTTAACAAAAATATGCAAATAAAACTATGAACTATTTTTTTTATCTTGCCAGGTAAAGCCCACCGAGCTATATCGCTCTTTTCAGAAGCAACCTGGCCACAAGTGATAGCGCAACGAAGTGGCTTATCATGTGGAAATTTACAGCAGCAAAATACTTCAATTGCCACTGCCAGAATTGTTACCCACACGTGTAAATGAGACAAATCGCACCGATACTCCAGTCTCTCCAGTGGCTGCCAATGTAAACGCGATTTCATATCAGTGTCACCGTATTCATGGTCCTCCATGGACACTCACCGCTGCCTACTTCTCTCCTCTCACTCGACTCCTCCCCATGCAATTTCTGACCTCCTCACATCTCACTCTTTTACCATCACGTGCTCTCCCACCTCTCCCTCTCAACCTTGTAACCATGAGCCGTGTGATGAACTGATTCCGCTATTGGGACTGTAGCAATACACTGGGCTGTCATAGGAATTTCAGTCGCACACCACGTGGGCGAAAGGCAGTGAGGGCACTAGAAGAGAGGGAGCAATTGACCTCTTTGTGGAAGCTTTGTAAAGGTTACACGAATCCCCCGCTGTAAGTGACCACGTGATGCGTTGTTTCAAGTGCATGTTGCCAATTAATTAGGGAACGTATTGCCCTATGAGTGTTAACGTTTTGCGTATGCGTTCTTTTTTTCAGAAAATTGCGCAACATTTTTCGTGCTATTTATTTTTGTCAACGAGGAACGCATGCGGGCGAAAACGGGACTGATTTACGATGTAATGGCTCTACCGTACTGTACACGCGCGGTGCCGACCACCGAAATTCCCTCCGGCCCGTGATCGGCTTCCGTCTACCAGCCCGCCGTTTCGCGTGACCGCTGTGCACGTGCGCGGCAGAAATACTGCGTAGCGTTAGGTCAGGGGGTCGGCAACCAAGTGAAGAAGAAGAGACATTTCTTTTGGCAATGCAACGTGAATACGAGACGGTGGGTCCCTTAAATAAAGGAAGGCACGGAGCAGCAGTCCTTCAAGAGGCACCGCACGCGGCGCCGACCCCTGCGCGAGGTGACGGTCTTAAAATAACTGCAAAAGGCTTGGAAAGATCATTGCAAAATGCACAGTAAACGATGATAGTGTCTCTGGCAAGAGAAGGCAAAGTATGAATCTAGAGGTTAAATTAGAAGCTTCGAAGCGTTTTAAAGCAGGTGAAAGGCAGTCGATATTCCAAGAAGGCGTGGCTTTCGTCTGCATAATAATTCCACTCCCTCTCCACCCCAAGAGGCCTCGATCAGAAAACTCTTCAATCATCTCTGGTAAATTGTATCGAATTATACGCATCGATTATTGGCCAACATGAATGTAACCCTTTTTGTTAACAAGTCTGTGCGAAATGAGAGTTTGCTGCGAGTCATTTCGAGTTTAAGGAGCATTTCTTAGGAACCGCATCCCTGACGTGTCGCGGGGGGTTCCTGTACAGGGACTCCTCTACTTACAAACAGCTTGGGTTCCAGAGGTCTGTTCGTAAGTCGATTTGTTCGTAAGGCGATTTGTTCGTAAGTCGATTCCACAAATGTTGTACGGCGTGTACACTAAACACGGGGAATGGCTTTAAAAGTTGTATTGTCTAGTGTAGATGTAGAAGCCACTGGTTCTTCACCTTCTGCAGATGTAGATGCTACTGGTTCATCATGTTCTGCAGATGTTGATGCCACTGGTGCTTGACGTTCTGCAGACGTAGATGCCACCACCGCCATCTATTGCGCGGCGGTTGAACTTACGACTCTCGGTCCAAACAGGCAACTGGACATACGGACAGGTTTGTTCGTATCTCTGAAAGTTCGTAAGTCGAATGTTCATAAGTCGAGGAGTCTCTGGACTCGCACTGCCCGTATATTTGCATGGTTCATGCCCGGGGTGGCGGGTGATGGAGGGGAGCATGACGTGAACCTGGCTTCTGTGCTGTGAGATGTGGTTAATGTCATCGTGCAGATGAGCGGGGTGGTGGTGTGACGTCACCACGAGTTGCGTGGGTAGTCGGCGTCAAGCGTGATGACGTCACCATTCAGCCCAATCACGTGACATTACCGTGGTGAAGTCATAGGCTTGGTACTCTTAAGGTTTTTTCGGTAAAGTCACGGTAAAAAATAAAATATTCTTTTGTTTCTATTAATTTTATTCTTCACGTTCTGCGGATAAAATAAAATTAATAGAAACAAAATTAAAAAAATTCTATTAATTTTATTTTTGTTTCTAGTAATTTTATTTTTTACCTACGTGACTTTAGCGAAAAAACCTAAGAGTATGAATCCTTGCAGTCACGAAAGCTTCAAATCTAAAATCATAGGCTCGGCTCAAGGGGCGATGAGGTCGTGCCTAAACGTCGGGGGGCGCGGTCAATGGGCAGAGTACTCCGGAGGGCTTTACTATTGAACGTCGTGGTTCGCGAGCCAGAGCGCATCGCCGTAGCAAGGCAGAGCACGGTCTGAGGAGCTGCCTCGTTGAGCGTTTTCGTGGACGTGTCAAAATCCATCCAACCGGAGGCGCCACACGTGACTGAACTCTCCATGGACGCAACGCTCACACTCATTGGCTGAGCACCACCCGTGCAAGGCACTCCGTGTTGCAGTGTGCCATTCAATACGAGCCTTAGAGCACCATGGAATTGATGGCGCTCTATGCATTAAATATGCATCAATGGGGGAACCCATTTTAACCGGTAGACTTTTGCAATGAAATGCGACTCACTCTTCTGGAAGATTTCGGCTCCCATTGGTTTGTTGGAATTGATTTTTTTTAAAAATGTGGGTGCCAAATGTGTTTAATTAGGGAAGACAGCAATTGTCCGTGAATATCCTCGGCACGAGAAACATTTTTGGCTTGATGCGTGATTTACTCTGACCGAACCGTTTCAGAGATACAGAGCATGGCGGATGGACGGACACATTTTTTTTATAGAGATGCCGGATGATAACACAAATATTCCTAGATTAGGTGCAGAATATTGTATTGCCCCATGTCACCATAAACAACTTTTAAATCGGTATCGCTTTACTAAAGGATTAATTTTGTTCATGCAATGTTACAGCATTAATTTCAGATGTGATGATTAACAAGGCAATAAAATACTACAGTCGTGTGCAATTGCTGTGATGTTTTTTTTATTTACAAAAACTGATCAGAAATATATCTGCATTTCATCTGAATTTCATCTCAACTATCACAGTTGTTTGGATTCATGTTTTTAATTTAGTCTGACTACAGACCCCCAGCCGAGTCTGCCAGTCTGTTGTCTGAGAGAAGTCAACATCCCATCAGAGACTCGTCTGCTAATCTGGACTGTCTTGTAATTATATATATACCACAGTCCTCTGATGTGCAAAGCCAGAGCTGAAACTCGGGTCGCAAGCCACTCTACCGCTCCCAAAGACACAAAGACAAACACGTGGTATGCATTCAAGTACATACATGGGGTGGAGGGGTATGAGGATTTTTGTTTGTTTACGAGTCAATGTTCACGGGTTTGTTTCTGTGCCCACTGTTTGCTGCGATACAATGAGTGGCGGTTCTGTGAAATAACCGCATATCGTTCGAGCAAGACCGCAGCCGAATTGGAATCGAATGGACCCGAAACGTGGTTTACCGGACAGCGCGCTGGCCCCAGGCCACAATGCGCGTTTGTTTTTTACTCAGGTCAACAGTTCTATTCCCGCTACAGCCACTTTGGTTTACGGAAGGAATTACGAAAGCCTGGAGTTAATTTTACAGTGGATGTTATC
The DNA here is from genome assembly GCF_964198595.1 of Lampetra fluviatilis. NCBI lineage: Eukaryota > Metazoa > Chordata > Hyperoartia > Petromyzontiformes > Petromyzontidae > Lampetra > Lampetra fluviatilis. Next base: position 9,807,457 of record NC_136315.1, read on the forward strand.
GCCCCTATAATAATGATTGTTATCATCAGCTACGATGAATCAACTGCTGGATTAATGAATGCCTCACTAAGCCTTCACTATCTTTTCACGGTCCTGGAAAGTAACACTCCACTCTGCACCTGTGGCGGGTGCCTTCCCTCGCTTGGCGGCCACCCTAGCCATGTTTTCACCTACTGGTCATGCCAATAATTATAACAAAAACAAATATTTAGAACTGCACACTATCCAGGAAAGCCTCCAGTATTTTTTCACAAGAATCCTGCATTGGTATGAGGGGTGTATGTGTGCATCGATGGCATCCATTGATTCACGCCATCAATTCTTCAGCTCACAATGCATGCACAAAAGATGCGTGTAAAAATCAATGCCCTGCGATTGGCACGTCAAAACATTTATAAAACAATGGCCGTTAATTTCAAGTTTTAACTCCGAAGTGACATTGCACAAATCTGCATTGCCATTCAATCTCCAAAGTTCGAGTCACAGTCGAGGGTCAACTCAGACCATCACCCCTTTCAGCGTCAATAAAATGAGTTACCGTCATGTCGAAAATCAACAATGGTCATCCTATTAGTGAGACTGGCCAACTAAAATGAGCTCTCTCATTACTCGTTTGAGCAGGAAATGATTAACTCAATTGGTGTTCGTGGCCACCAGGGCTGGGTTAAGGCAAGCGTTTATTTTGTGCGCCCAGTGCCGGATTATCACAGGATCACATGTAGTAGCTACTACAAGTGTAGCTACTACATGTGCAGTAGCTGCACTTGCAGTAGCTACACGTGTAGTAGCTGCACTTGCAGTAGCTACACGTGTAGTAGCTACTACATGTGTAGCTACTTGTGATCCTGTGATAATCCGGCACTGGGCGCACAAAATAAACGCTTGCCTTAACCCAGCCCTGGTGGCCACGAACACCAATTGAGCTACACATGTTGTAGCAGCTACACATGCAGTAGCTTGCACGTGCTACGGGCCCCGCACTTTCAAGGGCCCCGCTCTAAATGCTTTCAAGCTATCAATTCCGGTTCAGTGATTCTGCACTTGCTCTATTACTATAGTACTATACTACCTTCAACTTTTATGAACGACTGGCTGTTAGTCAGTATAGCAAATGAAAAAATACAATTACTTTGCTATGCAAGTAATTTTTTTTACATTTATGTTTTTTTAGGGCCCCTTTATAACATATGCTACAGGCCCCGCACTAGCTTCATCCGGCACTGTGTGTAGCCATTTGTGATCGAGCGGGCACCATGAATTCACTGCGCTGGAGAACTTCACGACGAGATGGGGATTCGCCAAACGTCACCTCACATGCAGACTCAAACATAAGCTTCAATAACATCGTAATTCTCAACACAATTCAAAACGTACCTAGTGAGAGGTAGGTATCGACGTTGCTGGCTTGTTTGACATGAGCCACCCCAATTCACTCTACCCGCTTCACATATCCTTCATCAGTTTGTCTTCTACAATGTCATACGATCGCTTTCTATGTTCATTACCGGACGTCATTTTCAACTTCAAATCCGCGCGTTCGTTTGCCATGCACTGAGCGAGACAGACCACCGCTGTCGTCCGTTCAGGTTTTTTGAACGGATGAATCAACCAACAGAGGGCACTGCCAAACCAGAGTTTACAACCGACACCCTCGACCATAGGCAGCTGATGTCATCGCACAGGTGAGACCGAGGGAGGAACTTCATCACGATGCTTTTTCTCTCTCTCTGTCCAAATTTCTTGTAGAATTACTTTACCAAGACAAGATAGGTGACAGCGAAATAAAAAGTTTGCAACCTCTCTTCCTGCAGATGTACGAAGTTGACAGGGAAGTCAGAATATATAATTTTAGGTGGAGGAAGCCCGTAGCCGGTTAGATGTGAGGTTTGTGAAGAGGGCAGTGCTTGGGCCAGTCGTGAAATTGGTAATTTCCGATGGCAGGGGCCAATCTCCACGCGGCACAGTCGCTGTTTGACGTCCCCCAAAGTGATGTTGCATCTATTTCATCGACCACAGAGCGGTCGTGGGATGGGTCGACGCCCGGCATCGATTTTGTCTCGCATTAATTATCTCTGCTGCGAGAGGCCGTCCGAGCTGTACAGCACCGCAGTGGCGAGATGTCAGCTCCCTCGCCTCGTCTGCAGGGGGTCGTGGGTCCGATAACGACCCTGTCGCCTGCTGCTGTATATTTTGAGTTTGCGTGTCTCTCTCCCCGTGGTCGCGTGGATTGTTCTCCGGGTCCTCCGGTTTCCCCCTCCACATTTAGAAACACGCGTTTAGAGTATTTGGCTGCTATACATGTCCACGTGATAAGCCACTTCGTTGAGCTATCATTTATGGCCAGGTCGCTTCTGAAAAAGAGCTACATAGCTCAGTGCGCCTTACCTGGCAAAATAAAAACTAGTTTTATAGTTGAGTAACACACGTGGCGCTACATAGTAAGAACAACAACACTTTGCCTTTATTTTTATTCTGATTGGGCCATCAGCGGAATGTCATTAAACAAAGTATCCATTCGGATCTCGGGGCATTTCGACCCTTCGTGCTAAAAAGAGCAGGACCCACATCAGTGGATGTTACAGAGGTGCATCTGAGATTCCTTCAAGTGGCCTCCGTTTGAAACAATCGGGCGCAGCAATTTCCTCCCCACCCTGCCAATGAGAGTGATGCTCATCGCGTGACCGTCAAACCGCGCATTCATTTTCAGAGATGGAATTCAGTCAAATGAAAGTGCCGAACCAAATTATATGTGATGGGGGGGGGGTTTGCTTTTATCTGGTCATAGGTGACCCGGCTGAGACTGTCAACTGACTACCATGTGAGCAGCGAGGGTAACGACAGGGGGCTCAAACCTGGACTCAAACCCAGGATCTCAACGGCACCAGCTCAGCCCTCTGAACCTCTGAGCTATCCGGCTGCCACAAGACCACAATGTAGCAACATATTTCTCAGAAAAGCCTTAGTGTCTTAAAAATACTTTTTTCGAGAAATTTGGCCAATTTCTATATTTACATTATTTTGTTATTTTCGTACGTGGGAATAAACCAGAGTGTTGGACAAACCCATCGAGTACAGCAGGGCGGTAGCGTATCGACTCTGCCGATGTCGCATCGCGGAAAACTTCCTTTCTGCACCGTCAGCACCTTGTCGCCCGGCAGGCGGAAGCGCTCATCGTGCTTCCATCTCCGCGTGATCCACCAACCCCACCCCGACGTTGTTTAGTTGTGCTCGGGCTGAGTGCAAGGGGGAGGGGGGTGGGGAACAGAAGTGGCACACGCACGCGCACACGCACGTGCGTGGCTGGTGGTGCGGTAGTGTGCCGCAGTGCAGCGGTGAGCCGCGATGCGCTGCGAACCCGGCGACCCGAGTTCAATGCCCGCTCACGGACAGCATCAGTGTCGATTATATCTGAACCGCTCCTGGGCCTCACCGAGGTCGACTCAGCCTCAGATGAGTACCCGGTGTGGAAACATCATCACTGGGGAGACAAAGGCGGCCGGGCGTGGTGTTGGCCACCCATCCCCTCGTATGCCGTGCCGGCCTTCATCGGTGCTCGCAAACAGCACTTGCCCTGTCAGTCTATGAAAGGCTATGTGGGGGATCTTTGTAGTTGCCTTTGTAGCTGGTGGAGCGCGGCGATTTCATAAGGTGGGCGACTTTCCACCGCTCGCTACCCCCCCCCCCCTTGAACACCGCGTCCTGCCGCGCCGAAGAGATGTCACCCAAACATGGGCATAATATTTTAGAATCCAGCCATGCCTGAAGAGACGTGACGTCCTGCAAACCATGACATCACCCCCTTCGCCGCCCGTGCTGGCGGAATGCTTGAGGGAAAGAAAAAAACATCTGAATAGGAGAGAGAGAGAGGGGAGATCTTTCGGAGCGAATCTTTGGTCCTGGTGGAAGAAAAAAATGTCTCTCTCACCCCGAGAGTGGAGCACATCACATTGAGAGCTCTCCAGAAAGAAAAAAACCACAACAGCGAGAGAAGGAATCCTTTTAGGAGAAGCGGCTCCAGATCACAAAACAAAATCCCCGCTCCAAAAAAAAATGGGAAGGAATGTTTCTGTTCCCATTAGGGATGTCGGTTGAAGGCGACGGTAATTGGCAAAGGCTAACAAATGTTACGAAGGCAGTCACCGATTTTTGTCCGTCAAATATATTACGCCGCGCCTGCTGTGTGTGTGTTTTTTGGCTTGAATGACAGAACGGACTTTGTCTCCACACGTGTCTCCCCGCACACACACACAAAGACAAAAATCCCCCGTATAGCCTGAACAGACGGTTGGGGCAAGTGCCGTTAGCGAACACCTATGAAGGCCGAAACGGTACACGAGGGGACAGACGGCCAGCACCACGCCCGACCGCCTTTGTCTCCGCAGTAGCGATGTTTACTACACACTGCACAAGGTACTCATTTGAGGCTGAGTCGACCTAGGGGAGGCCCACTGGGTGTTGGCCGTGAGCGGGAATCGACCTCGGGTCGCCAGGTTTGTAGCGCAGCGCGCTAACCACTACACTACCGCTCCCCACCCACACACACGCGCACGCACAAAATGAAAGCAATTTGTTACACAAACCCATCGGACCACACGGTCTTCCATGAGCGTCGATTCGGTTGAATTCGAGCAAACTCTGCACCTGGCGTTGGCATTCGGTGCCTCATCAGCAGGGTCGGGCTTTGATTGAGCCGATGCTGCTGCACTGCCTCCACCGTTTGTAGACAAGGGCACTGTCAACACGACACCCGTGTGGTGTATAAAACAACAACACACTTGCTCATGTGTGTACACTGATGACAGAGTGCTGACTTCCCACCAACGTGCTTCTTATTCTAGAGACCACAAATGGGTGATGGGCTCAGCTGACCTCTGACCGGGATTCAGACTCGCAGCCAAAAGCTGCCCCAACCCCGACGAGTGGTGCCACATTTACGTGCCAATACCTCAATAAATATTGATTTAGATTGCAGAGAAGTAAATACAAAAATTCCTTTTAAAAAATCAGTAAGCAAATATGGTTTATCTGAAGAAACTCCCAAGCAGTGGGGAGCGAAACGTCGGACATCATTCGGTACAACCTGATAGCGCGTCGAAGAGGAGTACGGCACAATCGCAAAACGTCACACATCAGCTCGACTGTAATTTGAGTTGTATACAATAAATAATCGTTATTTAAACAAAAAAAAACATTTAGTTTTTTACCAGGTGAAGGCCCACTAGAGCTATATATAGATCTTGTTTCGGAAGGCACCTGGCTATCACAAATGATAGCTCAACGAAGTGGCTCATCACGTGGACATGTACAGCAGCCAAAGACTCTTCAACGCACGTTTCTAAATGTGGAGGGGCAAAAAACCGGAGGACCCAGAGACAAATCCACGTGACCACGGCGAGAGAGACACGCAACCTCGAAATATACAGCAGCAGCAGGCGTCAGGGTCGGGATCGAACCCACGACCTCTTGTATACCAGGCGAGGTAGTTAACATCTCCTAGCCACCGTGATGATGACGATGATGATGACAGAGAGACGCAAACTCCAAATACACAGCAGGCATCATCAGAGTCGGGATCGAACCCACGACCTCTTGTATACCTGGCGAGGTAGTTAACATCTCCTAGCCACCGTGATGATGACGATGATAATGACAGAGAGACGCAAACTCCAAATACACAGCAGGCATCATCAGGGTCGGGATCGAACCCACGACCTCTTGTATACCAGGCGAGGTAGTTAACATCTCCTCGCCACTACAGTCTACACCGGGGCAGCAGCGAGAGAGGAAGATGACGCCACAAAGCTGCTTGTGGAATGACTCTGTGGTTCTTTCGGTAAAGTCACGTGGAAATAAATTAAGTTACATAATAATAGAATACGACGTTTCGATTGCTTGTGGAAGCCAATCGGTCTCTCCGACCCGCCACTCCGCGGCGCCCTCTCACGCTCTCCACGCTCGGCAAACCCCGTCCACAGTTCGCTTCGTTTCAACAACATTCTGCCGCTGCCGCTGCTGCCGCTGCTGCAAGGCATTGGTCCAGAAGGTCCATTAGTCAATGGGAGGGGGGGGGGTTAAAAGTGAATTTATTTTTGGTGATGAAACAGATGCCTTCGCCGATTACTCACCCCACCCCTCCACCCTATTTAGTCGTTGCTGGCAATCTGCCGATGAGGCAGAGCGCAGCGATCTCCGTCCCCAATTCTCTCGGTGTCTTCACGGCCCTCACTCGCTCGCGGACGTCCGCCCCGAGCTTTGCCCACGGAAACAGACAACGCCACCTACCCCCCCCCCCCCGTGTGGCATATCTGTTGGTGGGGTATGCAAGCGCGTGTGTTGAACGTCTTTCGCGACGGCACGTGGCCTCCCGTGCCGCATCGGAGGTGCGTAGGAGAGGTCGCGAAACCAGTCGGAGGTGGGGGGGGGTTAGCCCCTGTTCACACAAACGCTACTGGGAAATATTTGTCCCGGAAGACTTTTAAGTCGACGGACTCGAACGTGATGGTTTGTGTGTGCGCGCGTTACTGCTGCGGGGAGACAAATCCCATCCCGATTAAATTTGCTTTCCCTGCCGGTTCTTGGTGGTGCCAGCTCGCTGCTGTTGGCAGCGCCGTGGTGAGCCGTGCGTGGAGGGCAATGACCTCTCGACCGGTGTCAAAGCGGTTGGTGGTCGGAGGAAATCTGGCCTTCCTCACCTCGAGCCGAAAGAGCAGCAATGATCTCTTGGGCCACTCAGAAGCCATTATGCAGCAGCGGTGCTTTGGGCAGCAGTGATCTGTCGGCGGTTAAATTGGATGTTTGCTGGAAGACGCGGAATCGCTATGAGGTCAGGGATGCTCAGAGTAATACATCTCGTCAGACGGGGATCTCCCGAAGGGTTAATCATTCTATTAGCGCCATTGGTAGAGACGCAGCATCCTTTTGGAGCTCTTATCAAATTAATTACTGCGCCAAACTTTAACTCGGTGAGCGTTTGCTTGGATTTACCATGGATTTGAAAGACATCATCGGCAGCAGCAGCCATCCCTCGCGACTCTGCGCTGTAGCAATCCGCCTGCACCTCAGCTGATTTTCATCGCTCCATCTCCATGGGGGGCGTACTCTCGTGTGTGTGTGTGCCCTCCCATGCCTGCCACTCAGTCATTCATCTTGACCACTGGCTAGCATCCCTTCAGACGACGTGTTCTGCCAAATCCCGCTGGATTTATTTAATAGTTGGCGATGAACACGGTCTGTAATCCGGCACCGTGGAGGCAGCGAGAGTTGGTGGATCACCGCACACATGTTGTGGTAACGCCATTCCCGTTGGCGTCGAGGAGGTGCCTACCCTGGCTCACCAGGAGAAAGCAGTACAGCAAGTGGACTAAAAGTAGACTAATCGCCATCTGTTTGCATCTGTACGGGGATTGAGCGTTGTCCCCTCGCGCACCTGGGTTTTCTCCGGGTGCTTCGGTTTCCTCCCACGCGTATATAAAGAACACAACTCATCATTAATTGGCCGAAAACATTTTAGAATAAAATGTCAATGCAGGTCCCTACTGAAAAAGAGTCCAATGACTCAGTGTGGTTCTCCTGGGTAAATATGAAAATCATTATAATCATCATAACATGAAGTCTTTACCGTTCATTGCTCACTTCGCCATGTGTTTCTCTATCTTTCTCTCGGGGGAATTTTCATCTCCGCATGCTTCTTTGCGCACTTTTCAGCGTTTGTTCCGTGATCATTATTAGTGTCGCGTTATTTTGCAATGACGCGGAGAAGAGCGACGCGGAGAAGAGCGACGCGGAGAAGAGCGACGCGGCGAGAGCGACACGGCGAGAGCGACGTGGGCGAGGGAGGCGTGAGTCACCGCGATTGGGAAATCTACATTTCAAAACGTTTCCACCCTGAAATGCGCAAATTGGCGTTAAGGGGGAAGCCATTCTTATGCACCGGTATCCCTCGTCTAACGAACGCGCGGGGTTTACGAAATTTCGCGTAAACGCAATCGACAAAATATGGAAATGTTTCCATCATCGAAACAGAATTTCCGCGTGAACGAAATGTGACCTGTGCACGCGCCACGCGATCGTCGAACAAGCAGCACCCGGAGGACTGCGGCGTCATCCAACAGCGGACAGCGTCACGGTGTCGCTGTAGTGCAGCGGTGTCGCCTCCACGTCGCCTTGCCAGTCAGGACAACATGCGGTAGATCTCTTGGGGAGTTCCCTGAAAAGGTGAATTATTTTTTGTTTTAAATGAACCATTTTTGCAATTGTTTTCATAGTTAGGTCTATTGATATTTTTTGTGTTGCGACAAGTGATATAGGTGTATATTTATACGTCAGGAGTCGAGTTTGAATGATTGTCCGAAACACATCCCTAATTTTTTGTAAAAAATTCACGAGAAAAGCCATTCCGATTTACGACATTTCGTATCAAGCGTGTTTTAGTTTTTTGCCGAACACATCCCTTTCGTAAATCGAGCGATGCCTGTACGCCTTATCGAGGGCGGCAATATCACTGGGATCGTTCCTGCTGTGGCTAGGCACTGCCTTCCCAGAACTAGAGGCAAGTGGACTTACCGCCCCGTAGTGGAATGCGCGTGCGTCTGTGGGCCAGGGAGACACACTCACATGCATCGTCTCTGGGAGAGGAGCTGAGTGCGAGCGGAGAATGCCACGACTCAACTCCAGTCCACCTTCTCTCAGTGCGAGCTCGCTCTTTCTCTTCTGCTGCTGCCCCCTTGGCTTATAACTCTCTTGCCCCAGCCGTCCGTGCTGTCGACTCCATGCCCCTATTAAAGTCCAGGGTCCAAGACGTTTTCGTCCCCTCTGTCTGTCAGTGACGTGTGACGCGGTAGCACGGTTGGCTGCGTAACGTCGCGAAAGAAGTAGAGTTGCCGTGTGAGTCCCCACATTGCGTTGTGATGTTGAGTGCGATAAGATGGTGAGAGTGGCACCTTGAGCGCAGACATCGACTCCGCAGTGATCGTGGCACAAGCCAGGGCATGGTGAGCAATGTCGAGTTGCGGCGGCGTCAAGCGGCATCAGCCGTCATGACGCCGCTCTTCTTGATGGCCATGCATCTCCTTCCTGCGTGGGCCACCACGCGAGGTACCCGCCACCCTGCTATCTCAGCCCCCCCCTCCCCCCACCGCCTTCCCCAAGGAGCGAGAAGCACTGCGGCCCGCAGGTTGCACGTTGCTCACTACTGTGAGCGGTGTGGGTCCTCCGTGCTGAGTACTCATCGACGTCACGGTGTCACAGTGGCCTCGGGTTGCATATCGAGTCGTCAGCTTCTCTGCCACATTACCCGTCAGCCCGGGCGCACTTTAGTGCAGTGCTTCCTAGCGCTCGAGCTCATTTTCGTTTCGTTGTTCGCAAATAAATAAATAATCGTGGGTCGAAATGAAACGGCACCCTCAAGGGTTTTTTTGGGAAGACCTGGACACAAAGTCTGCCTTGCATTTGCAGCTGGAAGTGTGTTTACGCTCTGATGCTGCAAACGTCGTTGGTTTGCTTGTCTGCTGCGCTTCCCGCTCGGCGAGAACTTGCGGCTGCGTGTGGTGCTTGCAGTAAGAGCAGGGCCACGTCAGGCCGGCGTCGCCAACGCACCTGCGCGTCGCCTCCTTCCTTCTGCCCGGCTCGACAACTGTCACCAGTTATGGACTTGTGGGTAGGCGTGGGTGCTCGGCATTGCCAGCATAGATAGGAAGGCAGTGGTTTAAGAGCCGCGCTCCTGAACCGTTAGAAAATGAAGACACCGTAAATTCTTCTTCTTAATACACGCGGAGGTCGTTGAGTTGAACTCTATTCGCACCGTACGCAGACAACTGTGCTAATGGGATGTGCGGGGGAAGGACAACAGACGAAACACAAAGGCATCTGTAAATAAATGAAAAGAGTGCAAGATTGGAATGTGCGCAGAGAGATCTTGCTCGCCTTCATTGATAGCGAGATAAGAGTCCAAATGGCAGATGGCCAAATCCCCCATAACGAGGCGGATGTCTTAATATCCCAGACGCGAATAGAGTTGAGCCTCGATTGTTCTTGTGATGGGTGACCACCATGGATTTTAGGTTGTTTGTTACGATACACAGGAGGTCGTGGGTTCGATCCCGACCCTGGCGCCTGCTGTATATTTGGAGTTTGTGTGTTCTCCTCGTGGTGGCGTGGATTTTCTCCTGGTTCTCCGGTGTTTTCCTCCACATTTAGAATCAACATCACGCGTTTAGAGTATTTGGCTGCTATCAATGACCGCGTGATGATGGTAAGACACTTCAAGTCGCTTCTGAAAAAAGTGCCACGTAGCTCAGTGGGGCTTTACCTGGTAAAATAAAACAAGTAGTTAGTCTTAGTTTAGTTGGTGGGGACATGTTATGGGCAGCGGAAGTCTGTGCAGCGAAATCCGCGTTTGCACTGCACCTTGCTTCGTCTGCACACCCAGCGGCGACCTGATGAGGACTCAACGGCCCGCGACGGCCGCGTTGGCATCATCGGGCGGCAGAGCGATGAACGAGAGTCCACACTGAGGCCAGAAACCACCACACCCCCGGGACCCCCCCCCCCCTTTGTTGAAGGGAGAGCTGCGTTTTATTGTTTTACTTCGGGGCGGTAAAACACGACAGGGTCCACCCTCGGTATTGCCGGCGGTAACGAGGAGGAGGAGGAGGGGGGTGCAGGTCACGAGACGCACTAACAGGGCAGCTTTTTGTTTTGATGGACAACATAAACCATTTTGGAAGAGTAGACGTGTCGACTTTTAGTGCTGCCAGATGGGTGTCGGTGGGCCAGGAGTGCACGGCCGTGCGTTTACCCCGCGGCTGTTGTAGGACGGGATTGAATGTAATAAGAAAGTTATTTATAACGCGCACGCTATTTCACTGGCATAATTGACGGCGACTCCGAGACACGTGGAGCCAAACTAAGTGGCGCTCGAGGGCCAGCCGAGCGAGGAGGCTGGGGCCGCGAAGTGTCTCTCAGAAGTCGGCGTGGCTTGAACGCCGCTGCTGCTGCTGCTGCGTATGTGCAGTGGGGTATGATGAAGAAATAATAGAAATAAAATAAAAAAAATCACGACGTTTCGGAGGCAACACAAGCTTCCGTCTTCAGGTGGAACCGTCACAGCACGATTGCTTACTTGATACAGCAATTGTGCTGTGACGGTTCCACCTGAAGACGGAAGCTTGTGTTGCCTCCGAAACGTCGTGATTTATTATTTAACTTTTATTAATTTTTATTTTATTTTTTACCTACGTGACTTTACCGAAAAACCTTAGAGTATGAATCCTTGCAGTCACGAAAGCTTCAAATCTAGAATTACTACCCTCTACGGGGAGGAATTCCACCTATCTGTTAGAGTTTTTAACAGACGACGAGACAAGAAGTCACAGCTTCTCGAGACGCTGGCCTTCTTCAAGAGATGCCGCGATAACAAGGTAATACCCATCGCTTTATACAAGGTCGGGTCTCTTAGAATCCTCTTTACTTGATACAGCAATCGTGCTGTGACGGTTCCACCTGAAGACGGAAGCTTGTGTTGCCTCCGAAACGTCGTGATTTTTTATTTTACTTTTATAAATTTTAATTTTATTTTTTACCTACGTAACTTTACCGAAAAAACCTAAGAGTAAGAGGATGATGGCCGCGTTACAGATGGAGGGCGCCGCGGTGGCTAGGAGATGTTAACTACCTCGCCTGGTGTACAGGAGGTCGTGGGTTCCACCCCGACCCTGACGCCTGCTTGGAGTCTGCGTGTCTCTCTCCTCGTGGTCGTGTGAATGTTTCTCCGGGTCCTCCGGTTTCCCCCTCCACACTCAGAAGCTTGCGTTTAAAGTATTTGGCTGCTCTAAATCTCCACATAGTGACACGTCATCTTCGTTGGGCTGTCAATTGTGGTCAGGTCGCTTCTGAAAAAAGAGCTACACAGTTCAGTGGGCTTCGCCTGGTAAAATAAGAAATACTTTTTTAAATGTGTTAAATGTGAGGCCAGGGTCATACTCCTTGGTGTACAGGAGGAGGAGGAGGCTGCGGGTCGCGCTGCTGCTGCTGCTGCTGTGGAGAGCTGCCCCCTGGGCTGCAGTGCATGGGCCACTGGAGTGAACATGCAGCTTCTCAAAAGTTGATGGCTTCATTTCAATTCATCGGCATCTCCAGTTAACTTCGCGGGTGCTGATGTGTAACCCATTACCGTCATCGCATTCACCTTCAAAGTAACCCTGCATTTACTACTAAGACCGTGTTAAGTGTGCCATCAGAGCACCGTTATAATTAGCACACGTCTCGCCTCATGACAGAGCTCTCAAGCGCCGGTAGATGGGCAGTGCCAGCGAGTGGCCGGTGAGTGCCGTGAGATTGATTAGTGGCGGCGTTGAGGCTATTGGGGGGGCCGCTGGGAATCTCCGTGTGCATCGTGCAGAGCAGTGGCTTCTTAGCCTGGGGGGGGGGGGGGGGCATCACGCTGCACCTCCTGGGGGTGCCAGATTCCCTTTCTGGGGGTGCGACACACGGACAGATATTTTTGAAGGTGAATAATCTAAGACACAAATTAAGTGCAAACTCACTTTATTTCACCAAACCCTGCATACATTTTGATTTAAAGCTTTCGTGACTGCAGGGATTCATATTCTTGGTCCTTTCAGTAAAGTCACGTGGAAGGGAGATAATAAAATAATATAAATATATATATATTTTTATTGCTTTATATTTATATTATTTTATTATTTTCCTTCTACGGGACTTTACCGAAAGAACCAAGAATACAAACCCTGCATGTTTATGAGCATCATACATTTGTCTAACGGTTGTGACCCAGGTGGGGTGCAAGGCTGCGGTGAAGGTCACTACGACCCGCTGGTGTAGAGAAAGAGAGAGAGAGAGACCCCTCGACTCGTCTTGGCAACGCAACGCACGGCGGTGAGTAGCGAAAGTGCGAAAGAGAGAGAGGCCATTGTTTTGCTTTTTCCCATTTTTTTTCAAATATACTTCCAACACGATTACACACCCAATTAAAAGGGGGAAATGGTTCGTGTAATCTGATTGGGTTAATGCAAGTCAGCAGGAGCAGCCAATAGCACGTCACCGTAGATAATTGTGAAAATCATACTGCGTGGGCGATCCGTTTACAGATGCCTCACTGATTTCTAATTAATGTGCGAGTTTCGTCTCAACAGCTGATTGGAGCGATCGATGTCACGGCGCTGGCTCCACATCTGACACAGGAGGGCGTTTAAACTGATCAATGCGTGGCGCTGACACTTGGCGAAGGATGCGCAGAGACTTTGAGATGAAACGTCGTTTGTCCCAGAATGTCTCCCCATAGTTTTTTTTATTGTAGCGGGGTATCTGTGAATGGATCACCTTTCGTGGTGCTGCTGTTGTACAATGGACGTTGCTGGAACGGTTGCATTGAGGCGACAGCCCATGAGCTAGCGCACCTCTTGACGTGCATTGTAAACAGCTCTCTGCTTTCACAACAACCCTTGCCATAAACAAACTCCAGCGGCGAAATAAATATGATTGCTAATAAGTCGAGTTTCTTGAATCTCGCCGTTTATTTAAAACACAATTGGGACGCAGTTGGCATTCGTGTGTGTCGATTTGCAAAAAAATCAAACCAAGTTACGTGAAATGCAGCTTTGTTGTGGCAGAACATTAAAGCCGCATTGTATCATCCCTCCTGTGCTCCGCCACCACACTGCAGGTCACAACAACCCATTCACTCTCACCCACTCACTCATTCATTCACTCACTCACCACACTGCAGGTCACAACAACTCACTCACTCTCACCCACTCACTCATTCATTCACTCACTCACTCACTCACCACACTGCAGGTCACAACAACTCACTCACTCTCACCCACACATTCATTCACTCATTCACTCACTCACCACACTGCAGGTCACAACAACTCACTCACTCTCACCCACACATTCACCCACTCACTCATTCACTCACCCACTGACCACACTTCAGGTCGCAACCCTTCCCTTTAAACGTATTCCCTCGCACTGCTCCACTTCGGAATTCCTTTCCGTCATCTCCCCAAGCTCTGATAATAACCTCGCTCAATGTCAAAGTGTAAACTCTCATCTAGTAGACGTATATGTTGAACTTCTTTCGCACCGTACATAGCCAACCGTGCTAACTGTAAGAGTGCTGTCCGTTGCTGGCCGCTTGACGTTCTTGGCCTCGGAAGGCTGTGTGCTCAGCATCGGCGATTAGAAGTGAATGCGTGAAGGAATCTGGGGGGTGGGGGGTTAATGAAAATTCTGCGTACGGAATGCCGGCATAATATTCGTGCATTGCAGCAGACTGCGGATTATCGGAGGCAACGTGGAGCAGGCTCGGATTCCTCACATTCCTCAGACGAATCCCCACCTCCTTTAAGCCTCGCGCCTTTCATTTGCATAACAATCGCCGCCGCCGGACAGGCTGCCACCTGCTGAGCCTGGCAGGCCGCTCGCTGGCACCCTATCTCTAGCCCACGCTAGGGGGGAGGGGTGGTGTTGTTGTTGCAATCTCTGCCTCTTACTCTACCCCCGAAGACATTTCATTTCTCGACAAGGGGCAAATTCGGCGCCGTCACTGTTGAGTCAAAAAATGCGCATGCGCCCAGTTGTCGATCTGCATACAGATCGCTGGCTCGCTCCGACGATCTGAATAAATGACAAGAAGCCCAGGGCCTGTCTCCCCGCTCAGACACGCGTGGGTGCTGTGCTCATCTCTCTGCTGACAGCACTGAGACAGTGGTAGACACTCCTCATTCACAGGGCAGGAGGCCCAGCCTGTCCGCATCGTGACCACCGTTGACAATTATTGTTTGTCTTTATTATTTGTATTCGCAATACAAATACCTATCGAGATTCTGCGCGCATGGCAGATGTCGACCCAGGCATGTCCCCTCCTTTGCCTCCATCACGGCCCCTCATCCCTTGTCACGACGTGTCCCCACCCAAGCCTGCTCACCTTTCTCAACACGACGCTCTATAAATACAGCTCCTCATCCCGTCTTTTCAGTCTACATGTAAGTCCCATATCGTTAGAAACTTTAAAGGGAAAAAAAGGGATATTCGTCTCTAAAGAGCAGCACTGACGCTTGTGTTAGGCCATTGTGAGCGGCCCAGTGGGCTCCACTGCAAATTCGCAAGGCCCAAGCGAACGGCAACCTGGAGAAAAATGATAATGACAGTAGCGACGCATGATTCAAGCTGCCTGAGCAGCTCCACGCAGCAAGGGGTACACCCGCTGCTGGCTGCAAACGCGTCCGCCCGCTTTGCCCCCTAATGTTCACGAGAGGCGTGAATTAGAAAAAATGTTGTTGCGCTGATGAAAGTGACTCGTAGAAGAGTGGTGAATCACTCTGCGGGCGCCTGGCTCGCGGGGAGTTGAGTCAGCCGGGACGTGGTGCGGAGCCATGAATGAAGGATTTGTTTCGGAATGGGACGTCCCTGCCTCAACCCGGAGTGCGTTTGTGTGCGGCCGTTGGAGCAGAACAATTCGCCTCCACGCGGACGCAGAGTCCGTGACTCGCACACACACAAAACGACGTGGCACACAAAGGCTGCCTTTGTTGTCCCCCTGCCTGGCGAGGACAATTAGTTCCTGATCTTTAATTTGAAGTGCAAGACGACTGAGAGAGGGGGAGGGAGGGAGGGAGGAGGAGGCAGAAAGGGGAAGGAAAAAAACCCAAACAAATACGTCGTGGATTATTCAGCGTCGAGAAATAATGGCGATCGGACAATTGATTTTGTAAGTCCAGTGTTAGCTGGCCGCTTTTCTCTTTTAAACGACTTCCGTCGTTAAGGAAATTGTTTTTTTTGTTCGTGCGCGTTACCCCGCTGCCCTTCACCACCACAGCGCAGGCCAATGCAAGGCTGTGGACTTGAATGTTTAATGAGCGTCGTAATTGCCCAGTCATTTGTTCCTTAATAAGCGGCGTTGCCAGATCCGAAGCGTAAAACCTCTGCCTGGTTCAATGTTCGCACCTTCTAGCAGCACGGTTGGCTACGTACGGTGCGAAGGAAGTTCAAGGTGCATACTTCACCATTGTTGGTGGCGACACTGAGCCAGTGGATACATTCCACATTTCCTTGGCGGGGGTGAGTCTCTCCCGTGGCATCACCATAGGGGGGGCCACTTTTAACGTTCCACAAACGCTCGTTGTGTGAACCCCAAAGGAGCGAAACGATGAGTCCAACTCTGGGTACGTGAACTTGCACCGTGAACTTGCACCGTGAACTTGCACCGTGAACTTGCACCGTGAACTTGCACTGTGGTGTTTGTTAGGAGGGGCACGACTGGTGGCATGGTAGTTCACGCACTGGCGTTCGGAAGACGGCGACTTGGCTTCGATTGCCAGTTGCAAGTGGAGTAAGTGCCGAGTGAGATCTGAACCGATACCCGGTTGCCTCGCCTGCCTCACCAACTCGCACCGAGCAAAGTGCTTCACAAAGATCACTGCAGGGAGAATCGTGGACTCATTTCGAGGCCGACCAACCGCGTGAGCAAACCAGGTTTGGGAAAGGTTTCTCTACATTCGATAACGGGCATTAATAATCGGATTATGGAAACGAGAGATGTACATCAACAACCATTACGCCTCGCCGTTGTCGACTATGAAAAGGCGTTGAAGGCAGATTTAAAAAAAAAACACATACACAAACAGGCGATGTGCCTCGATCAACAACCTACTTGCCGTGCTGCTGTATATTGGAAATTACCGAGCCAAATAGCCCAGCTGGATTTATAAATGGAAAGTGGTCGCAATACAAATGAAAGCAACGGCGAATCTGGGGGATAAGTGTTGGGGTTAGGAAAGGTTAAATCCACGTGTAAACTCAACATTCTTCTCGGCTTGTTTAACCAAAAGCGCGGCTCTCAAACCGCAACCAGGTGGCCGAGAGGGCCCCGCGATGTCCTTGTGCTGAGCCAGCGCCGCTGTGTTTGAATCCAGATAGCCATGTGGAGGTTTCACGAAAAATTCCTCAGTGTAGCGAATTCGTTGTTCAACGCCAGGGTCAATAATTGACGTTTTAAACGTGGGCATCCTGCAAACCGCGATCTGATTAATTATCACAATTTGAGGCCGCAGTGAACCCATTAGCTGGGCGGCAGTGGCGGTGGTGGCGGTGGTGGTGGCGGTGGTGGTGGCGGTGGTGGTGGCGGTGGTGGTGGTGGTGGTAGTGGTGGTGGTGGCGGTGGTGGTGGCGGTGGTGGTGGTGGTGGTGGCGGTGGTGGTGGTGGTGGTGGTAGTGGTGGTGGTGGCGGTGGTGGTGGCGGTGGCGGTGGTGGTGGTGGCGGTGGTGGTGGTGGTGGTAGTGGCGGTGGCGGTGGTGGTGGTGGTGGTAGTGGTGGTGGTGGTGGTGGTGGTGGTGGCGGTGGTGGCGGCGGCGGTGGTGGTGGTGGTGGTGGTTCACGCCTTTGATCCGGTATTGCAGGCGAGGGTTGGTGGATCACACAAATGTTTCACAACGCCCTTCTCGGGCAGAGTCCGTGGTGTCACATCCCGGCTCGCCAGGAGAAGGCGGTACAGCAACAACTGCTGACTCCACATGTTTCATCGGCGTGGGATCGAGTGTTTCCCCCTCACACGCGTGTGGGTGTCAGCCACGTGCTCCGGTTTCCTCCCACGTGCATGAACACTAATTAATTGGCCGACACCACCTTAATATGTAAAGGACCGCAGAGCTTGGGCAATTTATTGGCTAACCTCGTGGCTGACTTTCCGCTTGTCTGTGGTTCTACAAGAGTCAGTGAATACTGTGGCACATTGCACGTTTATTTTTTTCTCTGTTATAAATTTCCACGTGATGCTAAGCCACTTTGTTGAGCTATCATTTGTGGACAGGTCGCTTCTGAAAAAGAGCTGTACAGCTTGGTGGGCCTTACCTGGTAAAATAAAATACAAATTAAATATTGAATAGTTGGAAGTGCTGGTTACACCGACTGCAGGTTACACTGAATACTGGTTATACGGATTGCTCAGTGGGCTTTACCGAGTAAAGTTGAAACAGTTTAGTTTTAGTCTCTTTATATTTTGACAGTGACTTCGCCGACCTTTGCTATACTTTGCACACCTCTCGGTATTTTTGTCGTGTTGATTTTTGTTGTTACTTTCTTGCCCGTCCCTACTGGATGTCTGTGAAAAAGAGCTTCATAGCTCATCGGATTCCTCCGGGATAAACACAGATTAAGATTATTAATGAAACAAATGTAACGTGAAAGCTTAAAATGATCACATACACGATCCGATGCATGTTTCGTGTGCATCATAAAATCTACTTCACCCTGTGAATCGATGCGGTGTTACAGCACCAATGAGAGGTGGCTTATTGACCCCCTGTTTCAGGGTGAAGTCAGCTGCGAGGGTTACAAGTCGTGAATATGCCTTGCTTGTTGAGTGTGATTGACATGTGGATAAACACATCCTTAGGCTGCATAAAGCGGCAGTGTCTCGTTCCGAGTCAAAAAGTCAACTCACTGTCAGCGTATCCCCGCTCCAGCGAGCGTGGCGTGATGCCCATTTACATTCGTGGCCGTGAGCCAGTAAATGTCAATTCCACGTTACTATGACAGGGACCAGGGTTTTCATACAAAAACGGAATCGCAGCTCGGCTTTGCACAGCCTCACTCGTTGTTATTGCCTCTCTGGAAGGATGATTTATTTTCTGGGGGGGGGGGGGGGGTGGAATCACGAAGCAACTCTCCCTTGCTGTGACCCTCGGTTCAGAGACGTGGACACTTGACGAAGATAACCCAATAATGGAGTGGCAGGCAAAGGATGGAGTGCGCAGCCGAGAGGATTTCCAGCGCGGAGACGGAGTGATGAAACCATCTCATGGTGCGGGAGATCATTTGTATTGTTTCAGCGCTAGACAGCTTTGGGGTGGCCTTCATCCAGAAGTTGAAAGATCACGGCTGACAGTGATGGAGTGACGATGCGAGGTGTATTGTATGTGTAATGTAGTAACTCGGCGGGAGACGACTTCACGGGTAGCACACTCTTTATTTCACCAACTTCGGTTCACAGGCGACTAACACCCACTGTAGTATCTCGGGTGACTAACACCCCCCTTGGTTACTCGGGTGACTAACACCCACTTAGCTACTCGGGTGACTAACACCCACTTGGTTACTCGGGTGACTAACACCCACTTAGCTACTCGGGTGACTAACACCCACTTGGTTACTCGGGTGACTAACACCCACTTAGCTACTCGGGTGACTAACACCCACTGAGCTACTCGGGTGACCAACACCCACTGAGCTACTCTGGCGACTAACGCCCACTGAGCTACTCTGGCGACTAACGCCCACTGAGCTACTCGGGTGACAAACATCCACTGAGCTACTCGGGACACACCCTGCCGGGGTGTCCGTCTCGACTGTGGGTCCCCCA
Organism: Lampetra fluviatilis; assembly: GCF_964198595.1. Lineage (NCBI taxonomy): Eukaryota > Metazoa > Chordata > Hyperoartia > Petromyzontiformes > Petromyzontidae > Lampetra > Lampetra fluviatilis. The sequence goes on from NC_136315.1 coordinate 9,826,839, forward strand.
GTCCCGACCCACGTGGGCGTCGAACCACGGGTCCCACAGTCTCACCTCCGAGCCACACAGGGCCCCGGTCCCTACAAGGACAGCGGGACTAGGGGTCTCGGGGCACTATCTCTTCAACTCCGTCTTCGATCTTCAACTGGTTAACAACCCCGAGTGCTCTCGCGCGTCCCCCTTTATACCCCACCTGCGGACGTCGCTGAGAGCACCCATCCTATTTGACCAATCACTGGGCACTCGCTACGATCCTGTTTTCCCACATCTCAGCGTGCCTCACCACCCACGCCGCGCCGCCCCGTCATCCGTCACTCCCGGCGCGCGCGTCCATACCACGCCCACAACGCGTGCCCAACCCCGCACCCCGTGCCGCCCCGTGATCCATCACTGTCACAGTCGGCGCGCGTCAACACCACCACTACATATGCACGTGTGTTGAACCTCTTTCGCCGCGGACGTAGCCAACCCGTGCTATTCGGAGGTGCGATGACTCTGGTGTGAGCCCAGTGCCCTCTCTAATAGTGAGCTTAGCGCAGTGCTGCAACACCCCTCTCCCCACCACCACCACCAACCCTCGCCCAGACAATGGGAAGGTACTTGCTGAGCAGATCGACACCGAGTGAACCAGAACCAGCCACTCAGCTGCACAGCGACAGGGCACAGTCGCAGAGGCCGTGGCCACCGATACAAGTGCAAAGCAGTAACCACCGAGGGAATGAACAACGCAACGATGCACGTCCCACCCCCCCACCCACATTGCGCTGGGCACAACTCACAGGCACTCGTGCGCACAGAGGATCCACGTTGATCGTCGTAGATTGCTTGGCCCATTGCCACCGCTGCCGCTGCCGCTGCTGCCGCTGCTGCTGCTGTTGTTTCTGTTGTTCTCCTTGTCGCATTCATGTACACACAACAGCGCTTGCCACAAATGAACCACAATACCTCGCTCATCTCGTCGAGGAACACAGACCATCAGTCACGCGAACTCCGGTCCATCCTCGCAGTAGCAGCGGCGGCTTTTGGCTATGGCCATCGAACAAAGTCGGTCACCGCAAAGCGCGGCGCTTGCAGATGCGCTTCTGCGGCCGTCTGGAACGTTCTTCCTTCCGATATTAGGAAGCCACTGGAGCTATGAA